>NC_025692.1:24032822-24049437 GCF_000633955.1 Camelina sativa | reverse complement strand
TTTTATCCCTAGAATCTGCTACCTTTAAGATAGGGTCAAGTGATCCATGCTCCACCGGCTCACTACTCTGGGATGTGGTTCTGTCATTTGATTTAGACGAATCTTGCTCCCCTAAGCCAGGCTTTGTCTCTGCACCATTATCCTCAACTAATTTACCGAGACAAGGGTCAGACCTAGAATCAAACTTATCAGATTTTCCGTCATGAACTGCTGGATCCAATATATCTGACTTGTGAATCTGCGACTCTTCAAATGCAGCGGAGATTTCCTCTACAGCTTGTGCAAAGTACTTGACTGTTTTACCTTTACATTTTTGTAATAATTTATCCTTCGCCTCGGTAGTGAAGACTTGAATATCAGGTGGCGTAACAAAACCACTGCATTACAAGAAGATGACTTGGTCAACAACTAATATTGAGAAAACAAATTCACACTACAAAAAAAACCAAGAATCACAGTAACAGGACGTATTGACTATCAAAAAAGATGGATATAACTTTCTGGGTCATGGTAAAATACATCCCGCAACAGTCAGTAAACACAGAAGACGCCGGCTTACATTTCTTGTGTTCCGAAGAAATAAACAAAGTGTTTCTTTGGGTCTGGAACCTGTTTCCAATCTTCGGGACGGCTGATCTGAAAATGAAAACCATTTAGTTCACAGTAGATAATTAAGTCACATTGCACAATCCCACACAGCTCAACCAGTGTTAACATCACTTCAAACAAATACAAAGCTCTGCACATAAGAGATACAACTAAGAATAAGCTAGAGGATTACACTACTGGCCTTCAAACTTGAGCACAAAAAACCTACTAAGGTGAGAGATTTGAAAACAGATCGTTGAGTGTATGTGGCGAGCCAAAGTTAACCACACAAAAAAAAAACAGTAGATGCGAGACCAACAAAAACAAAAACTATGATCATGAATCAAAACGTCACGAAGCATCAACACCGAGAGAGAGAAAGAGTAGGGAGAGAGAGCAAGACACAAACCTTAGCAGGCCAAGCAGGGAAGCCTTTGATTTTAGCAAGAACGAGATCACCCAATCTCAGCTCACCTATGGCCAAGGCTTTGTTCGCTCCTCTTTTACGCCCAGGAGCCATCGGCGAAACTGGCTACAAACCCTAATTTTCAACTCAGATGGAAACAACGAACAGAATCACCAATCCCAAACAAAACCCCCTGAGAGAACCAACAAGAAATTCCAACTCTTCTTCACCGTTGAGAAAAAGGAAATAGCTAGGGCTTCACCGTGACGAGCAATGGCAAGGGAAACGAGTGGGATGGAGAAGTTGAATCAGTGGAGAAAGAGAGATTGAGGAAGAGCGACGATGGGGATTTAGGGCACTAAAAGCTTTCGCCGGAGAGATGACGCAACGGAGAAACTGGGTTTTACTCTCGTCGCCGCGTTTTATTTATTTATTTATTTATCATATACGTTTTTGAGCAGTTCATTCGTTTTTTTCCTTTTTTCTTATTTGTTTTTTTTTTTCTTTAATATATGTTTTGATGAATCGACGCCGTCGGTTGAGTCTCCCGGCCGGCTAGTTTCATTCCGCCGTGTATGGGTTACTTACGGCGGCCTTCGTTTGCTTTATAACACTCTCACAACTTCTCAATGGGCTTCTCATAAATTAAAACCCAATATGATTTAGCTGGGCCGTCTATAAACTGAAATTTTTTATTTTAAAAAGGGTTACTGGTTTCCCATTTTTTTTGCTAGTACTTAATTTCCATTTTTACTGGTTTTCAATTAACGTCAGTCTACAAGACTACAACACCAGTGGCGGAGGCAACGTACAAAGAGGGGTGTCACTTGACACCCATGACATTTATATATTTTGTTAATTATAGGGTAAATTTCCTAAATAATTACATGTTTTGGTTTAAAATATTCATAATGACACCCATGTTATATTTTCTTGGTAATGAAACACCAATGTTATATGATCTATTCTTCTCTTTGACACAATGCATATTTATTTTGCCACTTAACCATAATGATCTTTCCATTTTTGTTGACTAAAAATTTCTATAATATCTCCTTATTGTAAAAAAAAATCTGAAATATGCATTTATATATCATTTGTTTCTTCTTTTTTTACACACTTCTTGATTTAATTAATATTCATATATATATATATATATGACACCTGTAAGCAAAGTTGCTGGCTCCGCCACTGTACAACACAACAGAAGCTCTCTCTTGTTGTATATGTGTTCCTTAATTTTCTTTGGTTCTTCTCTCATCCACTTTTCAATGCTTAAAGCTTAATGAGAGTTTCAAACGTAAAACATTTGTCTACTGACTTGGTTTTTGTTGCTAACACTGTAACACACAACAATCGAAACGATCGTTTTTTTCTTTCTTTTATATTTTAAGTAAAATGGTTGGAAACTAATTCTATAAGACTATAACCATACAAATATATCCCAAAATTTTGGTTTCAATTGCATACTTTTCCAACTAGGACTTTTTAATACTAATAAACTTGAGCGACGTTGGCTGAAGGTTTGTCATGTATGATCTTGTGATTTTTTAATGTATATGGGAGAAAAACCTACAAAAGAAAACCAAAAACCAAAATGCAATGAATTGGAAATGTATTGAAGAACTACTATAAGTACTATTATTGATGTAAAACCCAATATTTTCTACTAAGTCGTCAATCACCAATCATGATCAAGTAAGTTATAGGGAACTGAGGTAGTGGCTTGTTATTTCATTATTTAGAGCCTGGATAATTTCATTTTGGTCAACACAGATGGGAGAAGAGTGAAATTTGGGTCCCTTGATGTATTAGAGTTAGAATTTTTCTGACAATATATGTCACCATCGTTCTGACTTGTTCTTATATTTCTCGAAGATAAAACGTGCGCACCAAAGAACAAGTTTATTTTAAACCAACCAACGTTATTCGCGCTGCACCGAATGGTTCCTGTAATTTAATTGGTGGGATCATTATAGTTACTGTAGCTTACAGTACTGTTAAAGATATTGGATCAAAAAATATTCATACTGAAATTTCAACTGGCTAATAGACGTGTGGACATGTACTAAATATTCATACTGAAATTTCAACTGGCTAATAGACGTGTGGACATGTACTAAATATTCATACTGAAATTTCAACTGGCTAATAGACGTGTGGACATGTACTAAATATTCATACTGAAATTTCAACTGGCTAATAGACGTGTGGACATGTACTTCGACAAGACGCCAACAATTTTTAAACATTGGTTTATGTGTAATCAATATAAACACTTGAGGATAGTAGGATACTACGTTATATTACATAAGCAAAATTAAAAGAAGAGACATATATAGCGATCTCTCGTTCGCATTTGTCTAGTTGTCTTACCATTACGGAGTATATCAAAAGTGCTTTTGAATTTTCCGAAGTATTAAAGTATAAGTAACAAAACACACGGCTATCATTCAAAAGTCTTCAAATATTCTCATCCCAAGAAAAAGTACTAGTTGGACTAATTTCAACATATCATTTGAATTCCAAATTCCTAAATTTATCGACGACTAGTTCATAGAGAAAGAAACCCCTAAACCCTTGTTTACTTGTAACAAAAACGAATGGACCCAGAAAGAAAAACTCTGCACGTGTTCCATGATTTATATCGCTATATCGTGTGACATCACTGATATATATATATCTCAATCAAAAACCAATCCAAATTTGGTAAGACCAAGAAAGTTCCTAGACTACACAATACAACAAAACAGGTTGCTCAATATTGACCTCTAAAACTACACAAGACAATTTATTATACTTATGTATCGATTCACAATCGATCAATCATTCGTTATTAAACGGAAACACTGTTTGTCGTCCCTGATTTTATAACAAACAAAAAAAATGATCAAACCATTAAAATATAGAAGAAAAAAAAAAGAGATCGTCATCATGAGAATGAAACACGATTTGGCCGTCCAAGAAACCCGTCCAGAACGACTTTTCTTTTATACGACTCTGTATTCAAATCCGAGACAAACGCAGAACCGTCGCTACCGTTGCGTTTGCGTTTGGCCAACGCGGCTGCGTCTCTGACACGAGGTAGAACGTAACACCAAGCAGATGTACAAAGAATCGCACAAAGTCGACCCCAAACCAGCATAATCATCAACGTCAATATAATGACCGAAATCCCTATGACCGGGTCAAACTTATCGACCCTTGACCCGTTGTTTTTCGCCCGAATTGGTTTCAAGTCGGGTTTTTTCTCGTAACGTTTTGAAGTACACACCCGCTCCGGACACGTGTCTTCTTTAAAGGAACCCAACGGTTCCATGGGTTTTGATCGGTCGGGTGTGTTGTCTTTTAAGTCCTTCGGTGTTAAAAAAAAATTAGAACAAAACCAAGAAATAAATTTAATGTCACAGCGAAAAATATGAATAACGTCCGCAAAATCAAGAAGATCACAAAAAGACAATCATATTGGTCATGAAAGAAATTTAATTGTCTGAAAATGTTTTTTTCAACTGTATACCCCAAAAAAGAGGAAAAAAAAAAGAAAAAGTGAAAAGTCTCAAAACTTGTAAAAGATGATTCAACGAAAGATACCTCTTTAGTGTCCTGATTGACGGACTTATCATCAACCGGAATGTTTTGACGATCAGTAGTACAACGTATCACCACCGATAGGGGTTTTTGCTTATCATGATCAGTTTCATCTACGACTCTCAAAGTAGGTTTCTCTGTTTCCTCGATCGGCGACGGTTTGATCTCGCCGTTCTTCAGGCGAAACTTCGAACATGAAAACCACCGACTAATCCGCTTCTTCTTCATCTTCTTCTTCTTATCACCACCGTCTTCCTTCTCACCCATCGGTTTGTCGGAGTGTATTTTCCGAGAAAACCCGAAACAGCCGAGGAAAGACGAAGAAGATCCGAGTGATCTTTCTCGGACTCTCTTCTCTGTTTTCGCCATTTGCTGAAAGAAAGAGAAATGTTGCGTTTCGTGCGAAGACTTTGAAATATCGCTCGGAGCGGTTGGATTTTATCTTCTCTTCGTTAATTTATTTTAATTTAATTAAAGTAATATTTTATCTATCAGTGTACATGTTGACACAATTGGAAGAATCCACGGAAATATCAAGGTGAAGAAACATAAAATTATTACTAATCATATTAAGAAAACTGGGACGGGACTAGGCTACAACAAGTTGTATCCAAAACAAAAGTATTAGAAATTCTTACAAGATAAGATAGAAGGGAAAGAAAAAAATAACTCTAGATTAATTTATATGTCAATTATGGAGTTTTTTTTGGCAAAAGTAATTAAGTGATGCTTAAAAGTAAGTAAACATTATAGATATTCATTTGGATGTGTCAATTTTTGATAAGGGGTGGAAGCTATGAGAGGTGAAGGTATTTTGTTTTAATGACGCAAAACAGAGCAAGAACAAAACAGGGGATGGCGAGAGGTGATGAGGATTTTATGAGAAGGATAGAGTCGAGATCGATGTGTGGGGGTCGAAATCGACTAAGGTTGCAAGTCCTCCTTGCAGGGCTTCGAGAAAACAAAGCTTTTTGGGTAGTTAAGACTATCTCTTTTTTCTGGTTTTCTGGTTTTTATTAATGCAAAGATGATTCCATGTACAATGCTGCTACGATCTCTATTTATAGAGTCGCAGGAAAAACTCAAAGAAAACCCTAAACCTAGCAGCTAATCGTTTAAGATAAACCGACTATGCAAAAAGCCCAAAACAAAATAATATAAAAGCCGACGTGACTTGATGGGTACGCAAGCTGACGACGAGGCCCATCAAGGAAGAGAAAGGCGCTGCATCAGGTCCCTCCAGGTGGAGAAGGATTCGACCTCGAATCCAGGTCGTCATTGTCTCCACGATATAGAGATAAATGCTTCACGTTGAAAACATTGAACGTACGCATATGCGATGGAAGAAGAACACGGTAAGCATTGGCATTGATACGTTCCACAACTTCGACAGGACCAATCTTCCGTGACGACAGTTTGTTGTATTCCCTGAGAGGTAAACGCTCCTTAGTAAGGTAAACCCACACCAAATCTCCGGGAGCAAACTCCAAAGCACGACGCTTAGTGTCAGCTGCAGCTTTATACTTGCTCGATGATTCCTCTAGGCGCAACTTGGCTTGTTTGTGTACGTCTTGAAGATCTGCAATGAAGTCAATGGCCTGACCATGAAAACGAGACTGGTCTGGTAACGTAGTAAGGTCCAAAGGACCACGGGGAACGAAACCATAGACTACTCGAAATGGACTAAACCCAAGACTGCGGTTGAACGCATGATTATGAGCGAATTCGGCCTGGCAAAGCTTAGCATCCCAACTTTTGATATTATCACCCACAAGACAACGTAAGAGATTACCGAGAGCACGGTTAGTAACTTCCGTTTTACCATCCGTCTGCGGATGATAAGCCGTACTCATGTCCAAACTTGTAGACAAGAGCTTCCACAAAAAACGCCAAAAATGGCTCAAGAACCATGTGTCACGATCAGACACAATGGATTGAGGCAAACCATGAAGACGATAAATCTCCCGGAAAAATAAGGTCTCCACATTAAGTGCATCGTTCATCTTCTTGCAAGGAACAAAGTGAGCCATTTTAGAAAAACGATCAACAACCACAAAGATAGAATCATGACCTCGTTGAGTACGAGGAAGACCTAGGACAAAATCCATGCTAACATCAGTCCATGGTTGTGTAGGCACGGGCAAAGGGAGATACAACCCGGCATTCGAAGCTCTACCCTTGGCCTGCTGAAAAATCCAACAACGCTCGACATATGGTTCTACATCACGGCGAAGACAAGGCCAAAAATAAGACGAAGAGACGAGCTGAAGAGTTCGGTCCCGCCCGACATGACCCTCCGAATGGAGCTCACGTATGATCTGAAGTCGCAAACTGCACTCGGGGACGCAAATGCGGAGACCCTCGAAAAGAAAGCCGTCATGAAGAAAATACTCATTTGTCAACCCATTATCCACGTCGTCATAAACAGATGCAAAAAAAGGATCAGTCTTATGTAAATCCGCAAAGGCAGCAAAACCAGGTACCGAGGTGTGTACGGATGTGAGCAACGCGTGATGGCGGCTTAAGGCATCAGCAACGCGGTTCGTTTTACCCGACTGGTGCCGTAAAGAGAAAGTAAATTGCTGCAAGAAGGCAATCCAGGAGGCATGATGAGCGGAGACTTTGGCTTGGCTATCGAGATGACGCAATGCATCATGGTCGGTAAAAAGAACAAAGTCTCGGTGCACCAAATAATGTCGCCAATGTTTTATAGCTTGTACTTTCGCATAAAATTCAACGTCATAAGTATTGTACCGTGTTTGAGCACCCGAGAGTTTTTCACTAAAGAAAGCTATAGGACGTCCTTGTTGGCTGAGAACAGCTCCAATGCCCAACTTGGAAGCGTCACAATGAAGTTCAAACATTAGCTCAAAATCAGGTAGGACAAGGATTGGTGCGGTTGTAAGCTTCATTTTGATCAACTCAAACGCAGATGTAGCCTCGCTTGTCCAATTAAACCGGCCCTCTTTCATACAGTCAGTGATAGGGGCGACAATGGAGCTAAAATGAGGAACAAACCGACGATAGAAGGAAGCGATACCGTGGAAACTGCGTACATCCGTGACCGTTCGCGGTAACGGCCATGACCGAATGGCCTCCACTTTGGCTAAGTCAACTGATAAGCCTTTGTCGGAGATGACATATCCCAAAAAAATAATTGTAGTAGACCCAAACTCACACTTTTACCGTGCAGCAAATAACTTTTTTCGCTGTAAGACGCCAAGAACCTCTCATAGGTGAGTTAAGTGGTCATCCAATGAGGAGCTAAAAATGAGAATGTCATCAAAATACACCACCACGAACTTGCCTATAAAAGGGCGCAAAGTCTGGTTCATTACCCGCATAAAGGTGCTAGGCACATTGGATAATCCAAACGGCATAACCAACCACTCGAACAACCCTTCACGTGTTTTAAACGCTGTTTTCCACTCATCGCCAGGGCGGATGCGGATTTGGTGATAACCACTTTTCAAATCGATTTTGGAAAACAAGGAGGCCTTACCAATCTGATCGAGAAGGTCATCCAACCGTGGAATAGGAAAACGATAGCGTACCGTAATTTTGTTAATGGCACGACTGTCGACACACATACGCCAGGATCCATCTTTCTTGGGTATTAGTAATGCTGGAACTGCACACGGGCTTAGGCTCTCATGAATATGACCTTTACGGAGTAGGTCTTCAACTTGGCGACGAAGTTCTTCATGTTCTTGAGGACTCATGCGGTAATGCGGTCTGTTGGGGAGTGTGGAACCCGGAGCTAAGTCGATTTGATGTTGAATATCACGGAGAGGAGGCAAACCAAGGGGGAGTTCGTCAGGGAATACCTCACGGAACTCGCGAAGCACTATGTCAAATGAGGAAGAGACGTCTGTGGACAAGCAAGGGATGGTAACTTGTGTGGCAAGCAAGGCCAAAGCAAAGCCTTCAAGTCGAAATTCCTTCTGAAAATCTGTGTGAGAACAAAGCAGTGCATGACCAGACTTGCTTGTAGGAGTAGAAGCCTGCAGCAGTGGTGAAGGCAACCGGTCACGGAGAAGTGGAGGTGATAAACGCGGCTCTTGGGACGACAACAGAACGATATTATGTGTTTCCCAAATAAATTGATATGATATGTGTTCTTCACACCATCATGGATAATCTTACGATCATATTCCCAAGGTCTGCCTAAAATAAGATGACAAATGTCCATGGAGGCGACATCAAAATACATACGGTCTTTGTAGAACTCGCCAATGGAGAAGGGAACAAACGACCGCTGAGAGATGCGAACACCGACACCATCTTGGAACCAGGTCATCGAGTAAGGAGTGGGATGATCCTCAAAAGGCAGTCCAAGCTTGTGCACCGCACTTTCAGCAATGACGTTGCGGCAACTACCAAAATCAATTATGAATGTGCAAATACGTCCAAGGATTGTACAAGTAGAACGGAAAATATTTGTCCGTAGCCAATGCTCTTCACGTTGTTGAGGGGTCAAGCAGACATGATGAGCTACCAGGGAACGCCCCACATCCCCTTGTGTGAGATGGATAGGTTCATCGTTTGGATCAACATCTTCTTCATCTGTGTGGTCGTGTTCGTTGGGAAGTGTCGTGTGATGTTCATCAGCTAGGAGACCTCGCCTAGTTTGATTCGGACAGGCCGTTTGTCGATGACCAGGTTTTCCGCATGAGAAGCAACGCAATGCGTTCCTGGTCGTACGTCTCAACTCTTGTTCTTCGTTTGGACCACGCAACTCTTGCTTACTAGGTTCAGCCCGTCACGAGAAGCGTTATTGATCGGAGATGTTTGTTGCTCAGTCACACGCCCTCGTGAGTTAGAGCCACTCCATGCAACTTGTCGGGACTGTTGTTCAAAAGAGACTGCACGTCGGTGAGCTTCGGCCACGGTGGTTGGATCAAACTGAGCGAGTGAGTTTTGCAACTGAGAACGCAATCCTCCAATAAAACGTGAAACAAGCTGCATCTGACTATCAGCAATATCATTACGTGTCAAGAGTAAGTAAAATTCTTCAGCATACTCTCAAGTTTTGCAATTTGGTATACATTGTCCGATCGTACTTATGCGGCAGGAAGGTGTCTTTGAGCTTCTTCTTAAGCTTTTCCCATGAACGAATCGGATCCCGTCCCGTTCGCACACGAGTTGACTTCGTCATGATGCAGCATGACCTCGAAACTTTGTGGCAACGAGAGCAACCTTACGTTCTTCAGGAACTCCTTTAAAATCAAGTATTTCTTCTACGGAGATAATCCAGTCTAGCAAAGAGTCTCCACGAACTCCACCATGAAATTCGGGGATGTCAACACGAAAACTTGATTCCCATCGCGAATCTTGCCGCCACTCATGTTGACGAACGTTTCCCAGCTCAGGTCGGTGTTGTCCGGGGCGCACCACATCGGGTTGTTGTTATTGTCCTTGGGGTTGCTCAACGACAACAGCTGGTTGTCCTTGGGGTTGCTCAACGACAACAGCTGCAGCAGGGGGTTCTCTGTTACCAAGGTGTTGTATCAATGTTTAATTCAACTCGGCAAAAGAGTTTTGCATCATTGTTTGGAAATCCGCTTGTGACGTTAATAGGGCATCACAAAACTCAGCCCAATTGATGGTTGGATTGGCTTGTGGTTCTGGTTTGGGAGGCATGATTGGACAGAAATTCAACGCCAGGAACGACGAGTCTCTGATACCAACTGATAAGGGGGCGGAAGCTATGAGAGTTGAAGGTACTCTGTTTTAATGACGCAAAACAGAGCAAGAACAAAACAAGGGATGACGAGAGGTGATGAGGGTTTTATGAGAAGGATAGAGTCGAGATCTATGTGTGGGGGTCGAGATCGACTAAAGTTGCAAGTCTTCCTTGCAGGGTTTCGAGAAAACAAAACTCTTTGGGTAGTTAAGAATACCTCTTTTTCTGGTTTTTATTAATGCAAAGATGATTCCATGTACAATGCTGCTACGATTTTTATTTATAGAGTCGCAGGAAAAACTCAAAAAAACCCTAACCTAGCAGCTATGCGTTTAAGATAAACTGACAATGCAAAAAGCCCAAAACAAAACAATGTAAAAACCGACGTGACTTGATTATATATGAGAGAATATGTGTCAGAAGTAATTCATCTTCATCATATGTATTATTATTATATATATATATATATATATTTTTTTTTACAGCACTTATTTTATTATTACTTTGATGATATTTAAAATTTTATAATCTTGAATGTTAATGCCTAGTAAACAACATTTCCTCTAATTGGTTTGTTTAATCTAATTTATATTTATTTGTTGATCAAAACAAAAAAATGTTGATGCCTAGTAAAGTATTGTTTTTCTATCAATGGTTTTGCTTATAAATGGATTTTTTACCAAATGTTAAGGAATTTTTTTAACTCTCACTGGACCATCTCATATGCACTAAGATCCCGAACTATGGACCATCTCATATGCACTAACATGTTATAATTAGACTAAATCATTAAATCAATATCGATCCTTTCCACCTATGATACATAAATTCGAAATACTGAAAGTTGTTTTATTCAAAGAATGAATCACTATATATACACCACTTGAACTACCAATACTAGATGTTAATGAATGATGTTGGGATACTGAATCGAATGCTGTGTACATGACAAAGAAAGAAAAGAAGAACTTGACTCTTTTCAAACATATAAAAGCACATAAGAAACAAATCAACTATGTAATCACTATAATTAAAGATAAACAAATCCAAATAATTTCTTCAAATACAAATGATGGACGGCTCGTGGTTTTGTCCAAGGTTTCGTGAAGACCACAGTCGTTTTAGTAATCTCGTTCTCGGAGAGTGGCTATACAAATACTCACACAGCTTCAGTATGGCCTTATATTGATATATCCGAATATTTATATTCATATAGCACAAAGTGTGACACAGAATAGTCGACTGCAATCACATGTGGCGCAAAANTTTTTTTTTTTTTTTTTTTTTTTTTTTTTTTTTTTTTGGCGCAAAAGAGTTTATTATGACTGAAACAAGTTTTTCGATGGTTTGACTGAAAAAGCTCAGTTTTAAAAAATTCTGAGTTTCTATGTTATTGTGATGGTCCAATTTCTGAGATTCTTTTCATAGTATCGGGTTGTTGGTCCAGTTTGTGGTTTTTTTTCTATCACATAGACTTCATGAACCAAGTAGTATATAGTACACATGTTGAATAGAGATACTAAATATAGTCCCATGTTAAATGAGCTTTCTTAGTGAAATTATAGAATTATATAATCAAGTACACATACTTAATAATAAAAATATTGTGTTATTCTCAAAAATACTATAATTATTTTATCATGTCATAATTTTCTAAGAATATTGACAAAAACAAAGTTGGTATTCATTACGCGTTATCACCAATTCATACGTTATGAATTAAGGACTTCTACAATAACGAATCACGTTATTCAACACGGTGGGAAGATTAGAACGAAAAAAGATTGATTCATCTTGAGAAAATGATTAGTTTAATAAATTAAATAAACGAAAGTAAAGTTTGATAGAAGAATATAAGTATCGTAGTGTCCACGTTCCAACTTCTACGTTGGACATCTTCGTTTAGCTGTTTTCTATATTGACCCATTCGAATTTATGTGTTTTTTTTCTTTCTTTGCAAAAGTCATAGTTAATTAATCACAGTCAAGATCGGCTCTGAAATATTTGAAATCCTATAAAAATGATTAAAGTAATTGTAGAATACAATGTTGCAAGTTACTAGTAATAATTATATAAAACCATATTAATATAGATTATATAGTGCATACAACTACCAATCAAAGTCACCCAAAAAAAAATAACAATCACTTGTTACAATTCATAAATCTCAAACTCAAAAAATCTTGAATCACTATTCACATTACACCAATTATACCCTTCATGGGCATCAGCAGTAGTAGTGGTCTATCTCAGAGGCACTCCTCTTGACCATATTCACCTTCAAGCCATGCTTCATGTACATAGTTAAAGCCATCTTTGGCTCAACCTTATGACCACCCTTCACACTAACCCTATAGCGGTAAATAATCGTGGCCGCCACATATTTCATTTGGTAATACGCAAAATCCTTGCCTAGACAGAGTCGTGGACCACCATTGAAGGCCGTGAACTTATAGGCTGACTCACTCGTGTACCTGCCGTCTCTTAACCACCTTTCTGGCTTGAACTCACAACAGTCCTTCCCCCAAATCGTTTCCATACGCGCCATTGCATATATTGCGTATATAACTTTTTCTCCTTTCTTTAGTTTCGTCCCATCTGGAAATACATCGTCTTCAAGTACCTACAAAATATTATACACTTTTATAACCTCATGCGTACTAATATATTTCATTCATAACCGAAATAGTATTAAAGAGAAATTATGTGAGCCAACCACACCAAACATACCAAAAATTCTTTAACAAGTCACTCTACTATAAAGTTAGATATACTAGAAAATGACTTTTTGGGAGACAAGTAAGCGAAACAGGGCACGTACCTCTTTGTGATCGACTGGAACTGAAGGATATAATCTGAGAGCTTCAGACAAAGCAGCTTGTAAATAATCCATTTTCTTGATCTCGTCTGGTCTGAACACAGGTTCATATTCCATGTTCTTCTTTGTATCTCCATGATCATCTCTCTGCTCAAGAATCTTGCAAATTCCCACCATGATTTTCTCCTCCACTTCCGGATTCTTCTCGACTAGCCAAAAAAACCAGCTTAGAACCACAGAGGAAGTGTCTCTCCCAGCAAGTATGAAGTTCACACAAATATCACGCAAGAATTTAACTGAAAATTTCTCTCCATTGTCGTCTCGTAGACCCATAAAAATAGTTAAGAGATCAGATCTCTTTGCGGTTTCGGTCTCTAGAGACAGCTCTTTCTTCCTCGTCCTGATTACTTCCTCAGCGAAATAATCCACACCTTTAATTGATTCCTTTAGATTCTTCTCTGTTCCTAGATTAAGGGACCTCATGAGCTTCCACACGAAACCAGGCATCACAAATCTCACAGCTGTTGCTTCTGTTGCATCCTCAAAGGCTTTTGCGAAAGGAATTTCGGGTAGGTTTGGACTAAGACAACCTGGATCGACTCCGAAAGCAATCATACATACATTATCGAACGTTAGCCTTAACAAAACGTCCTGAAGATCAATCTTTTCAGAAATTTCAAGAACCGGCAAGAGTCGATTATGCACGAGTTCGTGCAATGAATGACTAGTTAGTTGTCTGAATTTAGCCGAATGGAACTCGACACTTGCTGTTTTCCTTTGCCGTTGCCACGTTTCTTCATCGGCATTGAAAATCCCGTCTCCGAGTAGATCTCGCATGGTCTCACGGAAGTAAGAACCCTTAGGGTAGATGGAGAACCGGGTCTTGAGAATATGCTCAACGTTTCTTGGATCACAAGTAACGACGCAGTTGAGGGTGCTAAACCAAGGACCTCTAAACCGGAAAGTCCCGTTCCTGCTGATTAGAATATCAGATAACCATTCGTATATGTTACTTCGCACTGCAAGAATCAAGGAAGGAAGCATGCCAAGAAACGGCCAAACGGGCATCCCTTGATGTTTCTTCTGTCGCAAGGAGTGTATCGTGACAAACACGAAAAGGGCAATAAAGAGCTCAAGAATCTGAACGTCTCTCAATAATAACAGCCTCCGGGAAAACAGAGGCTCGTGGTGGCTTGCAGTAGCCGTAAGATTATAAGCTGAAGAATTAGAGTTCATAGTGAAAAGAAAAAAAGAGGGAAACAAAAAGAAACAGAGTGTGTATAATTTGCAGAGAGGAAGAGAAAGAGAGATTGCAAATAATGAAACTGTTAGTTAAAATTAGTGGGTGAAGAATATGAAATGAAAGAAGAATGAATTTAAGACGCATAAGTTTCGTGTTTGGCTCTCAATGTGAAATATTGGGTTTGATTTGGTGAGCTAAAAAAAGTTCGTTGTTCTTTTCTAACGGTCTTTTTTTAACTTATGTGGCTCTTGATTCTCGTGTTTTGCTTGCTTTTTTTATTTTTATTTTTTCTAAAGGTCAAGTCTTTTGGAGGGGGAATTAAGATTGTTCAAAAATCGAATTAAAATTAGGGCTTTAGAATATGAGGGATTGTGGATAAAAGAGAAGTTGACAAGTGGGTAGTGACGGATCACCTAAGTTCTTCTTTATTTATACGGACACTTTACTTTGTCAAAACACTTGTTATCAGCAAATACGTGTGGACATTGGAATATTAGGAATTTGAATAAGAGAAACATAATATTTTGGGTAACATACGTGCGTGTGAACGTGTCGGTGAACCGTTGTTGTTTGATGTTAGGTTTATGAGTTTATCTGGTGAGACTTTTAGGGAAGTTCCCCCAGGATAGTTTGTCCTCGAACAATTTGATAATTTGTTTCTTACCAAAAAAAAAAAAATGATAATTAGCCCTCGAACAGTTTGGGCCTCCCAATATAGAGGCCTTTGATTGTTAATTTTGATTTTCGACCTTATATACAGGCCTTCCTCTAAATGATTATATCAACAAATCACTCTCATAATTTCATCTTGATGCCAGTGTTTAAGTTCAAGGCTTGGGATTTGTTCAATTTTTTGTTAACTCGCAATAAAAACAGATGGCATTTTTGGACCCATACTATTCATTGTCCAGATCTTGTTTTCAGATTGCTTATATGATTATATCTAGCTACTTGTTGATCCTTGGTAGATATGTTCATTTATTCTAGTGATTTAGGTTTGTTGATAGATAGATATAACGTTGAATATTCAGCAGAAAAAGTGTTGTCTCTGAATATTATTTGTCAGTCTACAACTCATTATTTAATATTTTTCGAAAAGTACTATTTAATTTAATTTTGGTTGAAATGGGACCGTACCATTAATTAAAGATCGATTTAAATCATTATATCATACAATACGACTCCCGTAACCACCACACATTGATTCATCTGATGGTTTAAATATGGTCAGTTTTGGGATATGTTGCCTTCTGGCCTTCTTGGTTAGACCCATGCACAGAAGGCTATACGAAGAATTATTTCAACAGGAAAGATGTGCAGGTCGCACTACACCCAAACGTCACAAATATTCCTTATCCGTACACACCTTGCAGGTGAGTGATGTTTTTTGTTTCAAAACCACATCTACACGCTACAGCATGACGAAGATGGGGATGAAGGTGGATCACCGTGGAGGTCATGGTTGGCTGGATGGGTTGAGACACAGAACCGGCGCTGAATGAGACATATACGGGTGAGCTAACTTTTGCCACCGTGAGAAGAGCCGGTCACCAGATTCCGTCGCAATCCCTCTTCCTTATTCTCTCATTTCCTCTCTTCCCTCCCTTTTGCCATCCTCTCGCCTATATGCACCATAAATCAAGTCCTTGTGGTGTGATTAGAACAAAAAAGATGGTTTGGTTAACGTTAGTTACCCTACGATAAACAAAAACAGTGGAGGGCCTATTGAAGCCCATGAAAAAAGGAAATGGTACCGTCGACATCTGTGATCGTGTCCGTCTCTTTGTCCTATGGATCGCTTCTCATCCTATCAAAGTTATCAATAACACTTTTTTTTTTTGAACGACATCATATCAATAACACTGTCAATGTATTTTCATACTTAATGTGGTGATGTGTAACGGAATAAAGTATATCACATATAGAAATATTCCTATTTTATATCAGAAACACATCTAAATTCACTATCATGAAATTCAAAAGGGTCACACATTTGAGTTTAGGAAATTTCAATACCAAACTTTGTCTTCTAATCTTTGAAACTTTAAAATAAACGATTCTTCAGTTTTCTTTTAAATAATGTAAATAATTCTAGGATGTTCTATTTCTTTGGTTATTAACATTTTCACGTGAACCATAAACAAACAAACAAAAAATATCATGAAAATAAAAAGACTTAAGTTAAAAAAAGAAAAACACTGTATAAAAAGTAGAAGAAGTGGGGGCGTTTTCTCTCATCTACTCTTTTATTTCGAAAGAACCAAAAAAAAAAAAAAAAAAAAAAAA
>NC_025692.1:23998915-24032498 GCF_000633955.1 Camelina sativa | reverse complement strand
AAAAAAAAAAAAAAAAAAAAAAAAAAAGAGAGAGGAGAAAGCGTTTGGCGATGAAGATCAAGAACGCACTTTGGCTACTGTGCGTTCTGGTGTTACCGGCGATAACCTGTAGTATGAGACCGGAGAAGAAGGCAACGGCTTCATCCGGGAGGAAAGAAGATGACCTGGTAACCGGTTTGCCCGGTCAGCCACCGGTTAACTTCAAACACTACGCCGGGTACGTGAACCTGGGGCCTGAACAGAAGCAGAAGGCGCTTTTCTATTGGTTCTTCGAAGCCCAACAAAACTCTTCTCGTCGTCCTCTCGTCCTTTGGCTCAACGGAGGTCAGCCTTTTCTTTTCCCTCTCTCTATCTCACTCTCGCTTATATAATTCACAGTTTCACACATAAAACTAATTTTATTTTTACTTAATAAGTTTTTTAAATTGTTTTAATTGGCAATTTCATTCTTTTGTGCGGTGTTACAAATATGTTTACCAATATACATGAATTCGTATATTGTTCATTAAGATTTTTAAAATCCTCGAATTCAAATATATGGCAAGAGAAATTGTATTCCTTCCATTTCATCGACACTTTTCATATTATTGATAAATTATGTAAATATATGTTGACAAAAAAAGTTATGTACACATTGATATTATGTACCATTTATAAAATTTAAACTTTTAATGGTTTTGTCTTAGAACAATCTTTTTTTTAAGGAAGAAATTAATTTTAAAGTGATAGTCCCTTTTGTAAAGATCAGTGTAATTATCAGCTCGTGGTCGTGGGACAGTGTAATTATCATCACGCTGCATGCCTGACTGTGATGTTGAAAAAAAACACAAAAAGTTAAAAATTGCATGAAAAATAAATAAAAAGGAACTATATGCAAAAAAATTGCCAATTATAGAAACGAAATTAGTTTTGGACTAGAAAGTTTACTTATAAATTTAGCTACAGTAGGAGAAAACATCAAGTTGTGCACATTGTCCTACCAAATTCCATCTGCTCGTGATTTAGTGGCAACCCATCTGCCTTCTAACGTACAAAGCAGTTCCTTTTGTTTCAGTTATAATACAACGTAAATATATTGCAACGAGATAGTAAAAAATGGTCGTCTCGTTTCGAACAAATTGTTTTAAAAGTATAAAATTAGATGTCGTGTATGGCTCGATAAAAATTAGATGTCGTGTATGGCTCGATAAAAATTTACCAAAAACACCAGTCAGATTTCAGTCATACAGACTATTCAACATTTTTGTTTCCTACTGTTGCTTGATGGAGAAGTGATAACAACAGCAAATGTGATATGTTGGGAATGCCGACAAATTTTAATTGCATACTTTAATGATATATTTCGTTTTGTGGAACGCATTTCAACATCTGTAGTCTGTACGGTGGAACGAGTAGGTTCTTGCCTCTTCGGGACAAATATTGAATTTTGATTGCTTACGGAATACGGACTATATAATCTAGTTTTGAACCCAAAAATAAAAATACAAAAATATATAGTCCAGTCCATGTTTTGTTGTTGTTGTTATTAACGTGAAAACTGAAAATCATATAGTTCAAAACCAGTTTTAATTCAAAAGAAACTTCCATCCACAATTGAAATCAAGCCTTAAATCAAAAGTTGTTATGAAGATTCAGTGCAGTAAAGCATCCTATACGATAATCAAAAGAATTAACGAAGACGTAGTGTATGGTCCGGCTCTGACAGATATATTGAACTCGTATCATTCAATATTGTCCTTTTTCTTTAACATTGAATGTCCAAATCTTGTTTTTGTAGAGTGTGTTTAAGTCTTTATTTTGTCTTTATCTTCTTTTTCTCTCGGTAGTTGTTCTTTCAATTTAACGACTTTACTTTTATACGGTTTGTCTTTTTTCGCACACGGTTCATTCCAGTATCAGGATATTTAGAGATACGAGAAATTAAATATCAACCTCGTCTTTATAAATTGTGGCTAGAGATCAGATAAGATGTTGAATATTCAAAACATATATTGCTCAAAAAGCTTGTCTATGTCAAATAATAACGTGGAAATAATGATCAGATAAGTTGTCGATATCAACTTTTTTTTTTTTCGTTTTCTTTTGTAACATCTTTCGATGCCATCTTTCTCTAAGAGAGACATCATTTAGAGATTACAGCCTAAGTAGAGTTGATTATAAAAGATGAACATGAGAGAGAAGTTATAAAAGCTAGAGCGACCAATCAATCAAATAACATAATTAGTTAAATGACGGGTGGAGTGGCAAGTTGAGAGGAAGGTGAATCGTGAGGCTCTTAAGGTTGGTAGTAATTGTGACTGAGTGAGTGAACGTGATTGAAGGATACATCCGAAATTCCGAATCCATTGTAATCAGATTAATTAATTGCAAAACATACCGTTATCTAAATATCTATTTTTTTTTTTGACAACTCTAAATATCTATTATATGTACACACAATTAATACATTGATTTCGAAAACCAACTCGTGACAATATATTGACGTCTAGTAGTCTAGTTCATTTTTTTTTTTCGAAAGATATAGATGTATGTCTGACAAACCGTGAACTCCATTATTTTCCATCTTTCCCCATGTATGATTTCATTCGTTTACCTCTCTTTCATACTATCATTTTTTTTTGGTAGGTTTCATACTATCATTTACTTTGGTCAAAGTTCCATTTTTTCTTTCTTTCCAAAATTTGTGCTATACTAATACTAGCATGACATTTATTACCAACCACACAAATATATTAGTAATTTCATTGCTATTCTGATCTGTTACTAACGTAACGAAATTCTCCCCCAAAAGTTACAATAACTCTTAGATGTTTTATGATTCCTGCCGAACGTTTAACTATGGAAATTATTCCGCATAAAATACAAATTTTGGGATGGAATCGCTAATAACATTTCTTTTTGTGAATTGTATAAACATATCTGGTGAAACTTTTTCATCAACTTAATTTTAAACTTATATGCATGCAGGACCGGGGTGCTCATCAATAGCCTATGGAGCTGCACAAGAACTAGGCCCTTTCCTTGTCCACACCAACAGTTCCAACCTTACCTACAATGACTTCTCTTGGAACAAAGGTACAACTAATTAAATTACTATTTATATACGATGTATCTACGTGTGTACAAATATCAACTGGGGTTACATTAACAAAAAGAAAAAATGTTTGTGCAGAGGCCAATATGTTGTTTTTGGAAGCCCCGGTTGGGGTTGGGTTCTCGTATACCAATAACTCAATGGATCTTCAAAAGCTTGGAGATAAAGTTACCGCAGCTGACTCTCTTGTCTTCTTGATCAATTGGTTCATGAAATTCCCCGAGTTTCGATCCAACGAGTTTTACATCTCCGGAGAGAGTTACGCCGGTAAGTGTTTTATATATCCAAAAACAAAAAAAGGGCTTTATGAACTAGTATAAAATAAAATTAGAATATAAACGAATAAATCTTGTTCGATTATTGGTTTCATATGACTTTAACCTTTTTTGGATTCAGTTGCTTGTCTTTAATTTATAAGATTCTTAAAGTGTTAGCTGATTTAGCCGAACTAGCTAGACACTCTAATCTGTATGTATCAGTGTATATATGAATAAAGATCAATATTAACACTGCTTCGGATCTTCTTTTCTCAGGTCATTATGTTCCTCAGCTTGCGGAGGCAATTTACGACAGGAACAAGAAGGTTACAAAAGACTCTCACATCAATCTCAAGGGTTTTATGGTATGCACTATCAATCTCAAGACGAGGAAGCAACATTTCTTGCGGTATAACATGCAAAAAAAAAAAAAAAAACTAAACATAAAATGTATTCGATTGGTGACTGCGTTGCAGATAGGGAACGCGGTGATCAATGAGGCAACAGACATGGTAGGACTAGTGGACTACGCATGGAGCCACGCTATAATATCGGACGAGGTCCACACAAACATCCATGGCTCGTGCCGGTTTGAAGAAGAAACTACCAACAAGACTGAACAATGCTACAACAATTTCAAAGGGTTCATGGATGCTTACTCTGATATCGACATATACAGCATCTACACTCCCGTTTGCCTATCCTCGTTTTCCTCGTCTTCTCCAAGAAAACCTAAAATCGTTGTGTCTCCTCGCCTCCTTACTTCGGACGTACGTTTATTCACTATTTCAATTGTACCGTTGTACTGTTATGTAATCATTCATCTTTTTTTCTTTCGTTAGAATTTCTTCTCAAAGCTTGATGACTTTTGGTGATGGTTCAGGACATGTGGGATACGTTGCCGGCCGGGTATGATCCATGTACTGAAGGCTATGCGGAAAATTATTTTAACCGGAAAGATGTGCAGGCCGCACTTCATGCGAACGTTACAAACCTTCCTTATCCGTACAGTCCTTGCAGGTTAGTCCTACTTACGATATGTATATATAGTACTAGTTATTATTAATAATGGCCAGAGACTATAATATACTTTATAAGTTTTTGCCTTAGTATAACATTTTAGTACGACATATATATATATATATATATATATATATATATATATATACGTGTGTGTGCGTGTGATTCAGCGATGTCATAAGGAATCCCATCATCCAGAAGCTTTTGACGGGTGGCCTCCGCATCTGGATCTATAGGTATCTACTCTTTTGAATATTAGTTGTTAACCATTCTGCGTATTGTCAATTAAGTTTAACTTGTTTGGGTTCAATGTTGGTTATAATAGCGGAGATACGGATGGGAGAGTTCCAGTAACATCAACGCGTTACAGCATTAAAAAGATGGAACTTAAGGTGGAGTTACCGTGGAGGTCATGGTTCGACAAGAGTCAAGTAGCTGGATGGGTTGAGACTTATGCCGGAGGACTAACTTTTGTCACGGTGAGAGGAGCCGGTCACCAGGTTCCGGCCTTTGCTCCGTCACAATCTCTCTCCTTATTCTCCCACTTCCTTTCTTCAGTCCCCTTGCCTTCAAAACGGTTCTGATCGATGTTCAACTAAAACGCCAAGTCATGGCAAGTTGTTGTTGTTTTGGAACCTTTGGTACTTTACACATGCAATTGATTTGATAAGTTTCAATTCATGATGAATAAAACGATTTAAAAATTTCGTTTATCAAGTTTCATTAAATATATATATTTTGTTCGTCTGTTTCGTTAATTTTTTTGACTCATATTATTGTTTTCACTGAATAATTAAAAATTGAACATATAAAAATAATAATAAAACAAAATATAGGAGAAACGAATGGGCCCTTGACATTGAGGCCCATTGACATGAAATGGATCACTGTTGAGTCGAGGCAGCGAGTCGAGTCGAATCACTGTTGTAATCTTCCAAAGAAAAGTAGAAAACTGAAGCACCTGCGACTGCGACTCCTCTGCTTCTCGGATTCAAATGGCGTTTGCGAAAATTGCGTTCCTTTTCAACAAATTTCAGCAGGTGAAAGGATACTCTTTTCTACTTTTTTTCTTGAAATTTCATCTTTGGTATGGGTTTTTATATGTTGGGTATGAAGAAAGGTCGAGTCTTGTGTAGGATTAAGTCTTTCACTAAAAGAAAAGATGCTTACTTTGAATTAACTATGTATCACTCTGTTTGTAGCTTTTTTAGAGCTCATGTGAGTACTATGAAGCTCGTTAAATCTCATGAACCAATTTTATGTTAATCTGAGAGGTTTTGATGTAATAGTGTGACTGAAAATCTGAATCTGCTCCAAATTTTACCCTCTTTATGATCAGAAAAGTGCTGAGATCTGGTTTCTTTCTTTGTGAGGTTTCCAGGGTGTTGGTGTTTTAGCAAAGAGTCCAACGTTTGCTAAGAACCCAAACCAACTACAATTTGAAGCCGACATTAACAAACTGTTTATGTTTACAAGGTTGGTAATGATGATGAGTTTCTGTTTATCGACTATTAAGCTCAGTGTTAGTTACCCGCCATTGTTATATAGTTCTTTCGATTATATTGCTCACGAGTATTCTCTGTGATATATAGCTATAACCGTTTGGGACGAGATGCTGAGAAGGCTGATGCAGAAGAGATCATCGAGATTGCCAGTAAAGCCACATTATCTGAGCAACAGAAGCAAGTTCAGGAGAACATTCACTACCAAGTCGAAAACTTCTGTTCTTCAATGGACGAGATTCTTCTTACCCATATGGACAAGGCAAAGGAACTACATGTGTCAGGATCAGATTCGAGAAGGGAGAACCATGTTCCAACTGCAGAAAAGCCCAGTGAGTCCATGATGAAATGTGTAGTGAACTAATAAAACTCTCTAGTTCCTTATCATCTTAATCATTTCCCTCTGATTCTTCTTCAGCACAGTTGTTCCTGAGACTAAACCTTTGAAACTCGCTGAAGTCTCACATCGGTTAAAGGATCGAATTGGGTACACCCTTGACGTCAGACCATCGTTAATACCTCACAAAGAAGCGGGTCAGGGTTGTTTCATTGAAGGTGAAGCAGATGTGGGAGCTGTCTTGGCCTTTTACCCTGGTGTGATCTACTCTCCTGCATTCTACAGATACATTCCGGGGTATCCAAATGTCGATGCACTGAACTCATATCTGATTACTCGGTATGACGGGACGGTAATAAATGCTCAACCTTGGGGTCGTGGAGGTGAATCACGTGAAGTATGGAACAGCTCTTTTACAACTCCTGAGATCATAACAGACGCTAAAACTGCGGATAACCTGAAAGACAAGGTACTGAAGATGCAGAGTGAGCCGCTTGAAGGTTCAGCAGTTCTCGAAATGCGAAACCCGTTGGCGTTTGGTCATTTCACCAACCACCCTGGTAAAGACATGGATCCTAATGTCATGGTTTACCCGTACGACTTCCCTTTGTCAGAGGCAGAGATGCGAGCTTACATTCCAAATGTAGCTTTCGGGAACACAGGAGATGTCAAGATGAGGAGATCTGGAAGCTTCTTGTCTAGGACAGAGAATCATAGCAGTTTGGATGTTCCTGTACTGAAGACACTTGTTCTAGTGGCTACAAGAGCGTTGTGCAATGAGGAACTGATGCTGAATTACAGGCTGAGCAATTCTGAGAGAATGCCAGATTGGTATACTCCGGTTGATGAAGATGAAGAAGATCTTAGGAGATTGGGCTAATGTATCCTGTTTTCATTTTGTTTCTCTGAATTCTTGGGAACTAGTTTCGATAAAAAGGATACAATTGCAAGAGGGCTTTAATCTAGATACAATAAAACAATCAATAAACAAAAGGTTATGTCTCTCTCAAAATCAAAAAAGTTACAACAAATCGAGGAGGAAGAAACGGGACTTGAAGATGTTGAATTACTCCTAAATCCTAGACTTTGTCCGCGTCACATCTCTTCCTCCTCTTCTTTGAATGGCTCAGTTGCCGAAGAAGCCAGGACCAGCACGAGAAAGCAATTCTTGGCCCGCGTCTTTTCCCATCTTCACCATGTCTTCATACACGTATGGACCTTTTCTTGAGGTCTCAAGAACTGACACAAAGATGGAAAATATGAGAAACGAATGAGGTTTTTTTCATTGGGTATATATCATCTCATGTGTTAATGTAGAATTGTTTTCGTACCTTTAGTACCGTCAGGGGAAGCAACCAATCCTCTGAAAAAACAGTTGCCTTCTTCGTCTTTGGCAGCGTATCCAGCAATTGGAGTACGGCATGAGCCATCTAACGTTTCAAGAAACGCTCTCTCGCATGAAACTGCTAGTCTTGTTTCCTCGTGGTTCAATGAGGCTAAGTAAGTTGCCTACAGATGTAAAACACCAGTCGGATCATATATTCATTCGCAATAATCTAAAGGTCCGATAATGGGAAACATATCACATAGAGTAAATTCAAGAGAGCTCGACATACCATTTTATCATCATCGGTTCTACAGGCAATTCCAATAGCTCCTTGAGCAACAGCTGGAAGCATTTCATCGAGAGATAAGATAGAAGCGACATTCTCTGTCATACTCAATCTCTTAAGACCAGCTAGTGCTAATAGAGTTGCATGGACCTTTCCTCCTTGAAGCTTCGATAGTCTTGTCTGCACATTACCCCTAAAGTTTTCCTCAACCTGCATAGGCAATAAACAGATAAATCAACATTTAAAAGAAAGACAAAACTGATCCATAAGAAATGGCGGTACTCTCTATGTTGTGAAAACTTACATGTAAAGCAGGATACTTGTGGAGAATCTGCGATTTTCTCCTGAGAGAAGCTGTTCCCACAACGCTTCCCGCTGGAAGCTCAGCTAAAGAGGCCGCAGTCAGACAAATAAACGCATCCCTAACATCCTCACGCACAAGGTTACAAGGTAAAATCGTTTTTTCAGGTAAGTAAGTTGGGACATCTTTCATTGAGTGAACAGCTATGTCAATATGACCGTTTATTAAGGCCTCGTCAATTTCTTTGGTGAAAAGTCCTTTGCCACCAATATCAGCAAGCGGTTGAGATAGAATCTTGTCACCGGTGGTTTTAATGATCTCAATGTGAATAGCTCCTTCTTCAACGAGTTCTGGATGTTTCGACTTGAGCTTTTCTCGTGTCTCGTATGCTTGAGCAAGTGCTAGAGGACTGTCCTACACAGTGAGAGAGTATATAAGCAGAAAAACCAAGAAAGATAAGAGGCATCAGAAGTTCAAACTCATTCACCATTAATACATCAATGAGCACACAAAAACCTGATCTTTTGAATCAGTGCAGGAGATTGTCGAAGAAAGAACCAAAAGCACCATTTCCCATCTCTAGATTAACAAATTATACACTGTACTATCTACACATGGGTAGTTATTGACATTTTTTACAGTAACTCCCACAAAACCAAGAAAACGGATCCGACCAGAGGATCAGTAAAAATCGATACTTGGAATCGGAATTAAGGAAACGAAGGCCAAACCAATAGCATTCAGGAGCTCATACACTAAAAAGAGTTAATGGAATCTACCGAGATCAGTAATGAAGGAGAGAAATTTACCTTCCCCTAGTGCCAATTCTGATGATAGCAGTACGGGTCTTCTGTTCAACAGCGACACAAGCTTTGACGAACCCAGAAGAAGAAGAGCTCTGTTTCCGGCGACATTGATTTAAAGCTGGAGAGCTGATTTGAGGAAGCGAGAATCCAATAGCGGAGACAGAACCAAGGGAGCAGGAGTTGACCCGAGAAGCAGGTTGACGCGTGAGAACAACCTTGTGAGCTTGAGAGAGAGATGAAGAAGCAATATCCATGGATTCAAGTGAAGCAAAGAGGTGAACGTGAGAGATTTGAAGAGAGTTAGAGGGAAAATAAAAATGAAAGAGAGATCAGAGAATTTAGCTTCAAAATGAGAAGAGTTGATGGGAAAATCTTAGCTCTCACCTCTATGAACAGATATTGGATAGGATAATTAGATTTTAGAGATTTAATCCTCTACGAGTGACTTACATCAGATTTTGGTGTTCCACTATCTTTATCACCGTTCGTTTTTACAAACTCGTGGATTGTTATCTTTATTGGGCCGACAAGAAAGTATTATCATGGGCTTGTAGCCCATGTTGCTCCGCGTGGATTCAACGCGCCGTCACCGTCAACATAATTGGGAATCGAATATAAAAATTAGGGCAAGAGAGATAAAGATTGAATTGAAAAAACAGATCGGAATCGTCTAGAGAGAGAGAGAGAGAGAGAGAGAGGGAGAGGATGTCGTATCTTCTACCGCATCTGCACTCCGGTTGGGCCGTGGATCAGGCGATTCTGGCCGAGGAAGAGCGTCTCGTCGTCATTCGTTTCGGCCATGACTGGGATGAAACTTGTATGCAGGTCTGTGAAACGTTTCTTCCTCTTTTTCTAAGCTCGATTTTATGTTTTTATTCGATTTGAAGTTCCTAGTTTTCGATTTGGATCCTTTCGTACTGGAAAATTGCGATATTTTGTTGTGATTGTGTGAAAATTTTAGCCGTTCTTTAGCTCGATACTGATGGAAAATTAGGGTTTCACTATTATTCTTAACCTTTAGAGTTGTTTCCCTATTGTTCGCACTAGTGTTTCATTGTGTGGTCTCTGCCTCGTTTTCTTTTTGTGCTGATTCGGTGATTTTGATTGTTTGCAACTTCAGAGCCATTCGTGTGTTTCTTTATCTTGAAACTGATTAACTAACTTCGTATTTGTATGTTATACCAGTCATTCTCTTAGGGGTCTCTGGTTTTNTTTTTTTTTTTTTTTTTTTTTTTTTTTTTGTAGATGGACGAGGTGCTTGCTAATGTTGCTGAGACGATAAAGAACTTTGCAGTCATTTACCTTGTGGACATCACTGAGGTTCCAGACTTCAACACAATGTACGAGCTGTATGATCCTTCAACGGTCATGTTCTTCTTCAGGAACAAACACATCATGATCGATCTTGGAACTGGTAACAACAACAAGATCAACTGGGCTCTAAAGGACAAACAAGAGTTCATCGATATCATTGAAACCGTCTACCGTGGTGCAAGGAAAGGTCGTGGGTTGGTGATTGCTCCAAAAGATTACTCCACCAAGTACCGCTACTAACCGGGCTTCCCAACACATTTCTAGTTTGTTTTAAACCATTGAGTCTTCTATTGATTCTGGTCAGCTGAAATATCCCATGAACTGGTTTCATATATATGCTTTGATTCTGGTTTTTCGCTTGCTGTTTCGGTTGTTCTCCATTTTATGTATGTAACTCTACTTGCTTCGAACATAATTCAGTGAAATGAAACTTGGAAGCTGATATTGGGATTATGTATATATGCTTGTTGATCTTCTCTGGAAAAATAAAATGGTGACATAAGAGATTACAAAATTACAGTTAACAAATTTATAAAAAGTCTAGATGAACTGTAAATTGTACACCATTTGTCTAATTGTGATGGATTTATTTCAGAAATAAGGTATTGTTGAAAATTAAAGATGAAAAACTTTTAATATTTTGAGATTATGATTTTTAAGTTTTTGTTTATTGAAATCAATTAGTACCAATCAGGGAAAAATAAAAACTCTGAAAAGTCCATTATGTAGAAATAATGGGTTTGGGCTAAAGGTGTAGCCTTTAAAAAGAAGCCTCTTTTGTCGGCTTGTGATCGCAAGCACTCAGCTGATTCTTTGGAAAGAAGCTCCGCTGAATTTTCCTCTTTTGCTCCCATTTCTTTTTTTTTTCTTCCTCGCCTTCACACAGTTTTTTAGGGTTCGCGACTTGATTCGGATCGAGAACACCAAGAAGAAGAAGAAGAAGAAGAAGCCAAATCAATCATGTCAAGGCAAGTCGCAAGGCTTATCGGATCTCTCTCATCGAAAGCTCGCGGCGGCTCGGAGGTTTTCCCGTCATGCCAGTCTCTCACTTCGTTGACCCAATCTCGCTCTTTCGCGTCGGATCCTCATCCTCCTGCGGCTGTCTTCGTTGACAAAAACACACGTGTCCTCTGTCAAGGCATCACCGGGAAGAACGGCACTTTCCACACTGAACAAGCCATTGAGTACGGCACCAAAATGGTAAAAATCATCATTCCCTTTTTTTATCTTCTCCGAATTAGGTGTTCCGATTACAGTTCCATTAAGATCCTGGAGATGAGATTGCTTTAAAGCAAAAGTTGCTTTGCTAATTTAGCTTGTGTGTATGTGTGTGTGTTTACTTTTGTTATAGGTTGCAGGAGTGACACCAAAGAAGGGTGGAACTGAACACTTAGGTCTCCCTGTTTTCAACTCTGTTGCTGAAGCTAAGGCTGAGACCAAAGCCAATGCCTCTGTGATTTATGTGCCTGCTCCTTTTGCTGCTGCTGCTATTATGGAGGGTATTGAGGCTGAGTTAGATCTTATTGTGTGTATTACCGAAGGAATCCCTCAACATGACATGGTTGGTACATATTATCATCATCATGCATTCGATTTTTTTGTTTGTTGTATCTCCTTCAATGTAATTATCTCTTGTGCTTCTCTCTCTGACTTGGAACTTGTTTTGTTTCGGATTCAGGTACGTGTAAAGCATGCTCTTAACGGTCAATCAAAAACTAGGCTGATTGGTCCAAACTGCCCTGGGATTATCAAGCCTGGTGAATGCAAGATTGGAATTATGCCTGGATACATCCACAAGCCTGGCAAGATTGGAATTGTCTCGCGATCTGGAACCTTGACATATGAAGCTGTAAGGTCTTTTTATGTTTTATGATTCGTCCTCTGTCTCCGTTACGGAAGGTTGAACATAAATATTGTTTTTTTTTCACTAATGGAACTTTTGAAAATATACGTAAACGGCTTTTGTTTTGGTTCAGGACTTTGATACGAGGCCTTGTTTTTCTTAAATGTTGTTTTCGTTTTAACTCCATGCAGGTTTTCCAAACAACTGCAGTGGGTCTAGGCCAGTCTACTTGTGTAGGAATTGGTGGGGATCCCTTTAACGGGACAAACTTTGTTGACTGCCTGGAGAAATTCTTTGTTGATCCTCAAACAGAAGGTAATGTTTGCAAACTCGAGTTATCTTAATTCTTGTTCATGGTTCTCGGAAATGATCTTTTCCTCTAGATAGATTAACTTTAAAGATCATTTAGTAGATAAACTGGATTTTTACCTAATCTCTTAGGCTACAAGATTCTTATTTTAGAATGCTTCAATTGTGTTAGTTCCTATCTTTTCTTAAGTGTATATAGTAGCTCACTTGAAAAACTAAGAAATGGCTGGCGGTTTCAGGTATTGTTCTCATTGGAGAGATCGGAGGCACTGCAGAAGAAGATGCTGCAGCATTGATAAAGGTAAGAAAGCCATTGCGAATCTCTTTCAACTTGTTTCATCTCTCTGTATTTTCATTTGTATAAGTAAAATTCAATTTTTGGTTTTTGGTGAATTTAAACAGGCGAGTGGTACTGAGAAGCCTGTTGTTGCTTTTATTGCTGGACTTACTGCACCACCTGGTCGTCGAATGGGTCATGCTGGAGGTATTTCCATAAGCCATCTAGCTCTGTAAATCGGATTTGCTACTTTTGGTCTGGTGCTCTCACGCACTCCTCTGGTTTTTGTTTGTTGCAGCCATTGTTTCCGGTGGTAAAGGTACGGCTCAGGACAAAATTAAGAGTTTGAATGATGCCGGAGTGAAGGTTGTTGAATCTCCAGCTAAGATTGGATCGGCGATGTATGAGCTCTTTCAAGAAAGAGGTCTTTTGAAGCAGTGAAGTGAATTTCACTAGCTCTCGCTTCTTTTTTTTTCTTTCCCATTTTGAAACCTACAAGAAAAAAGAAAAGAAAACCCTAATTCCACGCCATTGATGGCTGTACACTCTTTTGGGGTTTGTTTTGCTAAATTGAGATGATTTTTTTTTCCAATTGAAGAAGAGTGATAATCAAAAGATTTGACAATGAGAAGATATTCATATCTTAAATCGGTACGTTCGTTGCGTTACATTGTCTAATGATATCATCCACTACAAGAAACAAATGTAAAGCAAATATTTCTTTATACATCTTTAATCTTTTACTGACACCCAAATAATCAGAAATAAGATCCTTTGGACTCAGCTGAAGTAAACTTCTGATTTTTGGAATTTACGGTTAGCTTTGCTAACTCTGCACAACAAACCCATGAAATTTTTTCTACTCGAACCTTTGAACCATTCATGTTTCTTAGCCTAATTTAACTTTTACCTAAGAAAATTAAATATGAAAATCTTAAAAACAAAAACAATGAGAGTCCTCAGTATAATCATAGTCAACATCGAGGAGACTCATCCGAGTTCCAATTAGCTGTAACACTGCATAGATCTTCTCGGAGTGAATATTCGTTTTGTCATGAGCTACGAATCTATGTGGTGTTTCATTCAATTCAATTATACTGTGTCCTGCAATTTTCTTCACTCCTTTCTTTTCCATTGCTTCTCTCATAGACCGAGCTGCACCAAACCGCTTGTTGATCGCATAAACGTTTGCTAGCCCGACATATCGTCCATCATTATGCGGTTGCAACTCAATAAGCTTCTTTCCAACTGTTTCCGCAAGCTCAAAGTTTCCATGGTTTATACACCCGTTGAGCAAAGCACCTAACATTGCACCTGTCGGTTTTACCGGCATTTCAGATATAAAATCATGTGCGTCTTTAACTAGACCAGCTCTAGAAAGCACGTCAACCATACAAGCATAATGCTCGCTCTTTGGTTCAGCTCCGCTTTCCTTAAGACTAGCGAACAAGTACCACGCTTCTTTCACTAAACCACCATGGGAACAAGCGGCAAGCAAGCACAAGTATGTTATCTCGTCAGGGTTAATCTTAGACACTTGCATTTTGTGAAACAGTTGGAGTGACTCTCTAATGAACCCGTGACTCGCAAGTCCTCCAATCATAGCGTTCCACATCAATGCATCCCTTTCCTCAACGAATGCTCTACAAAACACTCCCCAAGCGTCTCCTATAGAGCCGCACTTAGCATACATATCAATAAGAGACGTCTGCAATATAACTGTTAAGGGCAAATGCTCGTCAAGTATATAACGATGTACAGTCTTCCCTCGATTTAACGCACCCAAGTGAGCACAAGCGCACAAAACACTAACCATAGTGACTTCATTAGCCTTTGATGAACCCACTCTCATCAACTGATCAAAAATCTCCAATGCTTCGTTGTATTCACCGCTTTTGACATACCCATCGATCATAGAACTCCAAGACACAACATCTCTCTCAGTCATCTCATCAAACACCTGTCTTGCCGAAACAACATCCCCACACTTGGCATACACATCTAAAATAGCGTTCCAAGTGACCAAGTTCTTCACAGGCATTTCATCGAACAGCTTGCGCGCAGAAGCTCTGTCTCGGAACGAACCATACATATGGAAAAGAGTATTACATATGAACAAATCCCACTGAAACCCAGTTTTCGCGACGGAGCAATGCAAAGACCCACCGAGTTTTCTGTTCGAAAGACGAGAACTTGACTTCAAGAGAAACGGATAAGTCATGTGATCAGGTGAATACACGGACCTCAACATCTGGACATAGACGCGGATCGATTTCTCGGGGCTTCTGCTGTTGGAGAAGCCTCGTATTACTAGATTCCAGCCGTAGTTCGGAGGATTGGATAGATTCGACAAGAATCTGTAAGCGTAATTGACGTCCCCTGAAGAAGACAGAGCAGAGAAAGACAGAGTTTGAGAAACGAAAGGCTCTTCCTCGGAGAGACCAAATGTGATCAGGAGGGCGTGTGTTTTGTACAGCTCCGACATTGATTTGAATCGGTGACGCAGAATCGAGTTCGCAAAGAAGAGAGACGATGATGATTTCAACATTCACCTCCACTTTGCACTTTACAATGGTCAAAAGTTTCTAACTTTTCGATTTCGTTTGAATCATCGAATGGGTTGTTTTAACAACTAACCGGATAAATAAATTGTAGATTTAAGTCCTCAAAGTTTATAGTTTTACGAAACACGAACCCAATTTCTTTTTAAATAACCCCCCGTTATTTTAGTCGGAGTACAATGTACCCTTTTTTACATGAAGAAAAAAAAAACTCAATCCCTAACTGAAAAATAAATCTTTCAAGGGTGGTTATTGCTGCTACTCCAAAACCTTCATGGAAGAATCCGCCGCCAAAGTAATAATCTTCTTCTCCTTATGGCTTCCTTGTTTGTTTCTCTATTGATGGTTTCTTGCTTCACAAGTTTGAACTTTATGTAAGAAATAGATTTGAATTTCTGATTAGGAGATCTTTTTTTGTTTTTTGGTACCTTAGGGGATGGAATTGATGGGTCGTGATGATGGAGACATTCGGAAAAGGAGGTAAAATTGATGATTTTTTTTTTGTTTTTTTTTGTTCTTTAGGAAGAGATTTGTAACTGTAAAAAGATTGATTTATGATGATGTTCTTGTGTATGTGTGTTGATAATGTTTATCAAATGATTTCAGTTGCATAAGTTTTAACATAACTGGGTATGACACTTCGCTTGGTGAGTATGATCTCACACGCGCGTTGAGAAAACATTTCGCTTCATGTGGTTGGATCAAAATTTTTTATATTCCAAGAAACGTTGTAACCTCTACTCTCAGCAGGTTATTTTTATGGTTGAGGCTTCTTCTTTATGCTCTCCAATATATATTTTCCAGCTCAAAGGTTTTAAATATTACATTGGCTTTTTTTTTTTTTTTTTTACAGCGTTGCTTTCATGGAGATTCAGGGAGACGAAGGCACAGGACAGAAGGTGTTGGAACTTAATGGAAGTGACGTGGGAGGGTGGAATGTAGTTGTTCATGCTTTGCCTAATCAGGGACCAGACAGTGCTTTTTGCCCTAAAGCGGCTGCTTTTAGAGCTCAATCCAAACGAAAAAACCAGTAAATTTTTGATTTTTTCTTTTTCTTTTTCTTGTAGATTTGTTGTATCTATAAATATATATATATATATATACGCGTGTGTGTGTGTGTTGTTGATATCTGATATCATCATTATTGCAGAAGCACCACTTTTCTTGTTTCTGGATTTGACACTTCGCTTCCTGAGGCTTATATCGAGCGCTCTTTGAGCAAGTGTTTCTCTTCATGTGGAGAGATCACTGGTATTTCTCTGACCAGAGGAGTTGGCGGTGTTCTCAAAAGGTTTGTTTGTTTGTTTGTTTGTGGCTTCTCCCTCCGTCCGATTTCCCCCAGCTCCCAAGTTTTTTTAATAACTAAAAACATGTTTTCTTTTCCTTACAGCTATGCTTTCATTTCTATTTTGGGAGAAGGCGCATCAGAGAAGGCGCTGAAACTTAATGGAAGCGACGCTGGAGGATGGAAAGTATCTGTTGTGGTTTTAAGGTTACCGTGAAATTCCAATGCTGTTATGAATAAAAGACGGTAAAATCGATTTTTCTTAGGAGGTGTTTGTATCAGTGGAGATTATGATGTTCTTTGTGTTGTTGATTATAATATCATCTCTTATTATGTATATATTGCAGCTGCTTTGGGATTTCAGTTACGGGATATGACACTTCCCTTCCTGAGGATGATCTCAAGAGTGCCTTGAGTAAACATTTCCGTTCATGTGGAGAGGTCATGGATATTTCTATTAGCAGGATTGACAGGTTTGTAGCTTCTTCCTCCAATTGTGATTTGTTAAAAAATGCTAGTAAACTGAAGACTTGTGTTTTTTTGTTGATTTTTACAGCAAAGCTTTAATTTATATTATGGGAGAAGGCGCAGGAGAGAAGGCGCTGGAACTTAGTGGAAGTTACATGGAAGGATGCAACGTAGTTGCCAAGGTTGATTCTGTACCGGATAAGAGCTTTGGCTACCGCCGTTTCTTACAAGGCTGCCCAGGTACACATCAATTTGCTTGTGTTTTTTTTGTGCTTTGTGATAACAAAAGTGACATATCATATGAATTCGTCCTTTATTTTAGATACGAAGAAGGCTAAGATGACTAAGGTGTAGAAAGCTCTCTCTATAGAAGACAAAGAAGCTCGCCCTTGGCTGTTTTTTTTTTAACTTCTGATGCAATACAAACCATTTTTATTGCTGTACTTTGGGTTTTCCCGTCTGGGTCAATAATCATCATGTGCCTTGTTTTACTAATTTACCTACCTATGCTGTTAGTGCAATAATCATTATCTGCCTTGGATAACAGTATTACCCAAGTATGTGCCTCGTGTCATACGATTCGATTGATTGATTAGGTAGACAAAAGCATTATCTCCGATGGGACACCAAACGAACAACAACTTTATTAAATATTAAAAATGTGGGTATAGTCTAGGCCCAAATTATATTCGAGACCCAGTAACTCAGTAAAAATGTTCCCGTTTCGTTACAATGACTAGTGAGTAATCGGGTCAATTAAGTCCGATTCTGTAGGGGAACGTGCGAGTCGAAAGTAGTGGTATTATTGCTTCCTATTTTCAAGTTGGTTAAGTACTTTAACTAATAGACTAATAAAGAGTATCCCTTTCAGCATGTATCATGTCTCTGTATTTCACAAAAAGAAAAAATCAGAGTGAGCGATGAGAAAGAAGTTAACCTTTCTAGATGGGCTAACGAGACAAATACCATCTTTCTTTTTTGGTAGTTAACTGGCGGAGACACTCAAATGATAAAAAAAAAATGAGGGTATTTGAGAAGTAATACTAAAATTTTTAGAAAACGATAGACCGATCCAGTTAGGATCATCAATATTAGTAGTTAAGATCGGAAAATAATATTAGTAGTTGGATAATCAATGTTAATAGTGTTATATTTCTTAATTAATAGTAGTAGTTAGGATATCAATCAGAAATTCGTAATCTTTCAATATCTGTTTCCCATTATCCACACTCATGAAACAATACTTTCTCAAAAAATCCCATAAAAATAATAAGTTGAAGTGTTACGTAGTGGAAGGGCTTTTCATAAGCAAACATAAACCCAAAACCTAAGCATAAATTAAGCAAACGTAGAGTATTCATAAGATTGAAGTCTTAAACCACTTGCATTACAACGAATTTTACTATTAACCCCATCCCTCGAGGTACATAGATATACCCACTTTCACCCCACCCAACACCATCAGTGTCCTGCAATTCAAAGGACAAGTCATCAGATCCTGTATATAGCATAGTGTGATGCATCCGGAGCAAAGGGTCATGATCTTGAGTCAATTCTTATGCAGTAGAAAAGTAAACTTCCTGAAAACAAAAATAATAGAATTTGGGTTAAAGAAATCAAAACTTTACACAACAAGTAGAAGACATTTCAGATTAACAAATTTCAACTTTAACAAATGATCAGATTGAAAGAGCAACATGTAAGGTCCGGATATGATGTAAAATGTGCTCTTCAAAAGCATCAATAGTTCAATACCCAATGGAAAATCTTCGAACCAGAAAATATCCCATCCAGTAAGTCAAAATCTCTCGATATCAGGCTACAAATAAGATGCACAAGTTACTTTACAAATGTTGTTTTAATTAATCAAAAGACTTACAATATATAGTTTGAACTTACATCATCTTAGATAGAGGTCTGATTGATGTTGTAAGTTAGTGGCCGATACAATCTATCAGTTCCTGGATATCTTCTTAATTAATTTTAGTAGTTACTTGTTAGGATCATCAACCATAATCTTTCAATGTCGTTTCTATGATTGATGGAAGATTTTGCATTTGCAATCATAATGTACTTTTCTGAAAACAAAAATAATATTAGGGGTTAAAGAAATAAAAAAATTACACACGCATATGTTCATGAAACTGATTCCACTAATGATTAGTGTCATCATTAAATCAAGTAGATAACATTTGTGCAACAGTGGTTCACCGAAGTCAATTTCACAAAAAAAGCATAAGCTTCTAAACTGACTCCTTTGATATCAAATGACTATGAGATAAATAACACCAAAACCAAAATTATCGTTAAATATGTGAAAATTATCGTTAAATATGTGAGTTGAAAGTCTACAACTATAAGGCCATGACCTTATACCCAATAGCCCAACACAAATCTATTTTAAAAATAAACAAACTAACTTCATTTATCAACATATAATTGCGTTTAATTGTGAAATCTCAATCCAAACTAACATTTAATTTTATTTAATTGTAAAATCTAATTCTAACTATTTTTTTATAAACTTAAATCGATATATAATTTCATTTAATTGTAAAATTTAAATCATAATCTTTATTTATAAACCATAATTCTTTTTTCTAAACTAAAACCAACATATAATATTATTTGATTGTAGAATCTGAATTGTGATTCTTCTATATAAATTCCAACACACATATAACCTCGTTTAATGTAAATTTAAATTTTATTTATAAATCAAACCTAAAATTTTATCGTTTTTTTAATGTTTTTTTGTTTTCTGATTTTAGTTTTAATTTGTTTTTAAAATATAATATCTCATGCCACGTGTTCCCCATTCACCCAATTCAAAGAAGCTGCGGTGCGGTCCCTCCCCCCTCTTCCCTTATGAACTACTGGTTCAATAATTCAATCAATTTCAGGTCTGGTACAATCAGCGACTGGGTTGCTAAACCGGCAGATATATATTTGAGTTGAGGAAGTGATGGAGCCTTCAGATTAGTTTAGCCCGAAATGTTGAGAGGGTTCTGATGGAAAATTACAAAGCAAAAGTTTGTTGACAAACAACTAAATAGACTGGTGGATTCCAGTTATTGTCTACAAATAAATAAAAATATAGCAAATACACAGTCAAAGCAGCAAAGCTGACCTCTGGATTCCATAAACTTTTACTGCTTTATTCAACTGGTTAATCCTGCTATACATCTCAGATTAGTATCTTGAATTTCGTCTTCAATCTGGATCCAAATGCAACTATCTCAGCTTGAACATTGCGCGCAGAGCTATCAGCCACTCGTTGAGGACCCGTATTGAATGTCAGAAGTTTCTGCAACAGTTTCGATTAAATCATAGCTTTACCAGCCAATGAAGTGCTGATCCATATAGTACAGAACCTCTGCGCGTAGTCTCTCATCACAGATAACTTGTGAAACCTGGTTGCCAGTAATTGTAACGTCAATATAAACATTGCTATTAATGATCCAAATTCCAAACACATATAGAGTAATTCTTATTACCTTTTTTTCAATTCTAAGTGCATAATGTTAAGAAGACAAAATAAAATCTTGCTCCAGAGCAAATACCTTGTAAGAAGGAGCTAGTGCTAGCTGGGTCCATGGCATCAGACCAAGAGTAGCAACAAGAAGCTAGCTTCTTATTGGTTTCAAAGCTGAGCTTATATGCCAAATCATCAGCTGAACAGCTCTGCAACCAATCTTGGTAAGTCCGCTGTTTCAGTTAGCATCGTTTGGCGTTTGACTCATTTTCTACTCAAAATAGCTATAAGTGGAAGTCTGCCGCTTTTTATTAGACCTGTAAGATAACATGATGTCTTAGAGTCTTCCACAAACTTATTTGTAGCATCAACAGCAAGTAGATAGTTCCTATCTACTGAAACCGGAAATTTTCCTTCATTAACCATTTCTCTGAATATCCCAAACCCGGCACTGATGTTTTCTCTTGACAGGAAAGAGCTTACAAGCGACAAGTATACAGCTGAATCAGGCTCCATTTCTTTTTCTTCCATCTCACGAAAATAAACCAAGGCTTCACTAGACCAGCCACACTTGCAAAGACCTTGAATAAGTGCCATGAAAGTAATTCTATTTGGATAGCAATGTTTGCCCTTCATTTCGTTCCAACGAGAGACTGCTTCACTAGGTCTTCCACTAGCACATAGCCCATGGATTAAGCTAGTATAAGTAATAACATCAGGGTCTTTCTCATCCTCACACATGCTTGCTATATACGACATGACCCGGTCAATCTCACCCTCTTTGCACCATCCATCTATCATACTGTTATAAGTAGCAACAGAAGGTTTTAGTCCTTTCGATACCATTTCGTTAAACACGTTATCAGCTTCCGTAGTTCGACATGCTTTACATAGAGCCTTTATCAATACATGATATGCAATCACATCAGGGCAATGACCTTTGGAACATCTGTCTCGAAATAACTCTAAACCTCTATCTACTCCCTCATTTTTAATGACACCATCAATTGCAGCAGTATAGGCAACCATGTGACCAAGGAAACCTTCTCCAGCCACATCATCGAGGTATTTACAAGCATCAACAGCCATCCCATTCTCACAAAGTTTTTTGACAAGCAAAGTCGAATGCTTTATCCATGGCTCAAATCCATAAAAACGCATCTTTATCAGCAGATCGAGTGCCCCTGCAGTATCGCATCGTTCAGCCAAGCAACCATAAATACAATTAAGTGTGAATTGACTTGGTTCAACTCTGGCATCCTTCATTTCTCCCAAGAGTTTCAAGCTCTCTTCCGACCTTCCTTCTTTACACATCCCCTCTATTGTGTTGTTGTACATCATAAGATTTGGAGTAAGGCCATTCTGGACAATATCACGCAACAAGGTCACTGCCATATCCAGCTTGTTAGCTTTGACTAAGCAGTCAATCACAATGCTAAGAGAATCTGAATCTGGGAGGATCGCTTTATTATAATCCTTAAGAAGCTTGATAATCTCAGACACACCATCCGACTCATGATTTCCCATGAGGTTCTGAATAAAATTGTAAGCCTCGTGCACCAAATCATTCCTAATAAACCCCTTCAATAAAGATTTGTAAAGAAGCATCACAGATTTTGTGTCAATGTCTCCAATGATCACTTTTGTAATCCGAATTAATTCACTTTCTTCAGAAAATGAACATATTAGCTTCCCAAGTATTCCTCTATCAGGTTGAATTCCTGACCTCTTAATCTCCAAATACAAACTAAGAGCCATCTCAAGATCTTTAACCTTGCAAAGTCCACCTATCAACACATCATACAATGCAATATCAACGACCATACCCATCCGACACATTTTCTCAAACAACAGAAGCGCTTTATCAATCCGAGACTCCTTTACAAACCCATGAATCAAAACACAATACGTCTTACTGTTCAACCTAATATGGCGTTCTTCTAACATCTCAATCAACTCAAACGCCTTATCCACATGACCCCACTTGCAAAATGACACAACCAAGATCGTAGAAACATGTTCATCAAGCCAGCCTCGACTAAGAATCTCGTTAAAAACACTCAACGCACTCTCAGACTTCCCAGTGTTACAGTAAACCTGCAAAACTGGTGTAAGAGTAAACTTATCGAAATGAAACCCGTAATCCCTCATCTCATTCAACCTCGCCTCAACCAACTCAACCGAGCTTGAATTGGACTTAGAAATCGCTTCTAACAAACAGTTATAACTATATGCATTGGGAACACAAAGACCCATCTCTCTAACTCCATCAAAAACAGAACTTGCTTCTTCCACCAGCCCAGCATTACCCAAACACCTAATAAAATACCCTAACGCTCCAGGAGACATAAAACAACGAGAACTCAGAACATCTCCAACCAAAGCTTTCAGTGAGGCATTTTGTCGAGCACGTGATAGGATAGAAGCCATGGCATTGTAAGCATACATATCGTTTCTATAACCATCCTGTTTAGAAACCCAATTGAAGAACTGATAAGCCAAACCCCACCTTTTGAATCCATTCAAGACGGTTTCGACTACCTTGGTGTTTAGCTCTGGAGCGAGTCTCAGTAACTCAGGGTCGTCAGGTGAAAAAGGCTGTCTTGTGAAGATGGCGATTATGTTATGGGCAAGCTTGGATTGATTGGGATGGCGGAGGAATCTGGTGTTATCTAGCTTCGTCGTGAATGGTCTGTGAAGTTGTTGTTGTTGTCTAGAGAATCGATGGCAAAGATGTGCGATTCTCGAGAAAGCCATGAGAAGAAGAAAGAACACACAAATCAGTCAGTCCCCAAAAACCCTTTTGGTAATGTGATTTTTTGATTTTTTTTCCTAAACCCTTTCGTTTTTTTTGGCACCTGAAGACCGCGTTTGGATTATGCAATTTTGGAGAAGCGCGTTTGAATGCGGGATTTGCAGACGTGATTTTAAGTTGAATAGTCAACCTTCTCTTTTGTCGCCGACAAAAGTCAACCTTAATTATATAATAGATGGTTTTATTTGAGTTAATTAAAAGAAATGTAGTATATTTTTTTAGGGAAATGCCACATTTTTCTAACTTTTTCCACAATGCCACATCGCCTACTTGAAAAGACGAAATAACTCTTAGACGCCTCACACGGCGCTACGCGAGTGAGAGAGAAACGAGCCAAATCCAAATTTATTTTTTATTTTCGATAATAGTATAGATATATAATAAAGATATACTAAGGTTTTCGTATATATATATTTTTTCCATAATATGTATTAAACCGAATTAATTATTATTATTTTGTTTAGAAATTAAAAAATAATAAATATCTAATCAAAAATAAATATGTTTACATTATATATACAATTACAAATTTAATAATTTTTTTTTATGGTAACAACTTTAAACTATTTCCAAAAATATTGGGTAATTATAATTTTATAATTAATAGTAAAAAAACAAACTTCACCACAGCTGGTTCATATAAAAACAACCAAACCATATTCATTCCCAATAACTTTGATTCGTTACCAGAGGGGTTAGAATCATCTCTCTATTAGAGAAGCAAATCTGTAGAGAAAGACTTTGTGGCTCTAAACGGTAAATCCTCTGCCCAAAAATTGTCCAGTTAAAAATCATCTTTCCAATAACAACCTCTAAAATAAAAATATAATGATTTGAAATGAAAGCATATGAATTTTAAAATAAGATATTTTACCTACACACTTTAATCTTCTATATATTCTTTACTTTCAAATACATTCAAATCTATTTAAATTATAACGTAAATTTTGACTTCAAAAATAAATCACGAAATTTTAATAAAAAAAGAAAAACAAACCACTAAACTAATAACATTGGATTCTGACAAATATTTATAAATCATATATTGAATTAGTGATTAAATAACAAATGAATTTGATAAGAGTTTTAAAATCAAGATTAAATAAGACATGGTTTTTTTGTAGAGATTTAAATACATTAAAATGCATGACTGAATAAATATTAGTAAGAGGTTCGGCCTAGATTCGTACATCCTCTCGTGCTAGGGACGAGTCTGATTCTTACTTGATTCTTACTTTCTAGTGTTGTTGCCTCTGTTCTTTTTTATTATTTTACTATGCTGGTATGCAAAAACGTCAACGGAAAAACGATGAACCCATTTCAAACTCATCAGATTCTAGAAATTTTTTGGCACAAGCCAAACGAGCATTCGCCAAAATGTATGTCGCAATCTCACTATCTCCTTGTCCCCCTTTGTAACCATTCCACTCGAAAGCTTCAAGACTGTACAACAAACACTTGGGAACATAATTTGGTCGCTTCCAGCAATCCGGGGTTTCTTTACTAGAAAAACCAAGCACATGTTCCTAAGACCAAATTAGCAAACAATACAGTTAACATGAGTCAAACACCCATATCCGGTCGGGAACTTTATTAGGGTAAACACAAAAGCATAATAAAGCAAACCGCTTACATCGGTGAGTTTGAGAACTCTTAGTTTGGGAGAATCTTGGAGCATATGAGTGAGAAGATCCCACCAACCTTGAGCACATGTATTCAGTTCCAGATCAACAAGACGGTGGAAGATCATGCCAGAAGGAGACATAACCTGTACACCAATAACAACCACACAATTAAACCCAAAAAAAAAAAACAACAACAACTACACAAGTAAGAAAAAAAAAAGGGCGAAAACAAACAAAAACATTCAAGCTAAAATCTGTTAATATATATGGTATATACCTCTGAGAGTGATAAACACAGAGAAAGCAAGCGGACCGAAGTAAGAGCCTTCATAAAGTTTTGGTTAACTCCATGAGTCATGTCAACATAGGCATATTCTCAATTCGATGGAAGTCGTAAAGGAAGTTATCTCCAATGTGAAGGTGGACGAGAGAAGGAGTATCTATCACCAACCCATTACCCTTTTCACCCCTCCCGAAATTGATCACCTTTAGTTTCCGTAAAGAAGGCACAACGAGAGTGACGTCCAGCTCATTGTGTTCCACAATAAGTTGTTTCAAGTTTTGGACAACCGGATAAAACCTCCGAAGGGAATCCTTTTCCGGATACTCCACATCATCAAGGTGCATAAATTTTAGAGACGGGAGACAAACATAAAGAGGAATATCAATACGAATGCAACGCATGAGTATCAAGGTTTCCAGTGTTTTGCATGTGTATAGGCTACTCGGCAAACGAATGAAAACGCTCTTTAGGACATCAATTTTAAGCTCATGCACACGGTGACCAAACTGCAGTGTCAATCCATATTCCAATATCTACGACTTGACACTCGGAACCAAGCTTGAGATATAAGCTCTGTAGAAACGGTGCCTTGTTTAACAACAAGCTCCTGTAAACAAACTGAGTGAAGCTCTTATAGTCGCCATCACTGTGACTGCTATCATCATACTCAAGTTTGACACTAAACTCCAAAGAAATTGCCATCTTTTCGACAAAAGACTTGTGGCCACGGCATGTTTTGTCGGGACAAGTGATAGTTTTCCAATGAGCAACTCGTCTGGAAGTTGATTGATGATGTCCATGCCACTCGGTTTTGCTGTGAAACTGCAAAAAAAAAAAAAAAGAAGAAGAATTAATACGCTTTGCATTAATTGTTTGACGAATCAAAAAGGGTTCATAAAGCCGAGGCTTGACATCATCATATATAGTCTAACATTAACAAACATATTACTCGTTACGTTCTCGAACATCGTTTTCAAGAATCAACTTAATGGCCATCAAATCATATCAATATATAACTGTACCCCTAGACAATCAGATCCCTGTTTATACGTCATGAATCAAGAGTCATAACAAAAGAAAACGACACTATGCTTCGCAAATACCGTCCTCTGGTGAATAGAAAGTGCGATAGGCAACTGCTACTGCAACTAGAACTGATAACTTCCAGCACAAGAAAACAGTTCAAAAACAGATTAATTAGGTTTTTTGCATATTTTCACAGGCAGCTGTTTCTTGCGCGACAATCTAGAAACGCGGTGGCTACGTTTCACCTTTTACGGTGACTTTGACAAATCAGACGGCTTCCCTGACACTTCCAATATCGGGAAAAATCTTTACTCTGATCTGAATCTCTTAGATGTTTCCGTAATTCACCTCTACATACCCCAACTTGAAACTCTCTAACTGTAACTAAAACTGATTCAGTCAAATAATAGAGGATTTACCGTTTTTACGTTAACACGTTTCCTTTTCCCGTGGTGATCTCCTCCTCCTTAACACAAACGAACGAACACACCACAAAAACTACGACAACGACGGCTCAGGAACTCAACACCAACAGCGATGGCGGATTTGGGCTCTTTTAGGTGGTGGCTGCACAGCTTGCTTTTATTTGGGAGTTAGTTATAATGGGCCTTTCTTAATTTTCCGAAAGCCCAAATATCTTTTTATCTGGAAAGCCCAATTAGCACTTGCGTTAAGAGGAGAGGAGCCTACTGGTGGAAGTTAAAATTTGACTTCTTCTCCGATTTGGCTGCACCGCCGGAGCTTTACAAAGAGGAGGTGTCGTGTGAAGATCAAAACTTAAAACCATGGCTTCTCCGATCAATTCGCAGAAAACGGGTAAAAATAAAACCCCCTTTTAGCTCTCTTTTTTCATTCGCCGTAAAACCTAACAAGAAAAGTTGTTTTGCTCAGTATTCTAGGGTTTCTTGCAATTCCCGAGATTTTGTGTTCTTGTTTTCAAGTTACGTTGAAGTTAAAGGATATTATTTTATACAATGTGGAATCAGAAGAATAAGTTTTTTATTGTCTATATATTGATTTGATGAGTCTAATTTTGGTATTGTCTACTACAATGTAACAGTTTCGGATGACGATGAGATTGATTACTCCATCAAACCAGAATTCTATGATTCAGAACTTGATGATAAAGATGAGCTTTGGATGGTTAGCAAGAGAGATGGTCGTCCTTCTGATGCTGTACTTAGCTGTCCAGCTTGTTTCACCACTGTCTGCTTAGAGTGTCAGAGGTAATTTCTATTTTCTTAGAACTTGGTGTTTTTTTTATCTTCTTAGTTTTTTATATCAATTCGAGTTCTCAATGTTGCTGCTAGTATTCCATTGTTTCATCTCGAAACATGTGTTTGCTTCATGATAGTAACTTGCTCGATCCTGTAATTAGAGATTCTTGACCATTGTTACAGGCTTTAGATTTAGGAATGACAAACTTGATAGGATGCAAAACTGTTCACGGCCTAATTTACGAGAAAATCAACATTTGTGTAATTCCGTATAACACATGTTTTATCTTCTTCATAGATAGTTTATATTCCATCAAACATTTGATTTCACAATGTTGCTAGATTCCCTTGTTCAATATTATTAATCCCCACCAATGTGTTTGCTTCCTGGAGAATATATTGATAGTAACTTGCTAGATTCTGGAATGTTGACTTGATTTGGAGATTATTGACCATTGTTACAGGCTCTAGATATCATCAACATGTGAAAATCCAAATATTCTTTTTAAGCATAACAACAATCTTCATAGAATCTAAATCGGTTTATGACTTTAATTAACGAGAAATCTCTACTATCGGTCTAATCCCTATCCTAGAACCCTAGGTACTATCCACTACCAACCGCCTAGGCTATTACAATGTTCATGCAATATAAGACTAACATAAGGACTTAAAACAATGGATTTCTTTTTGTTCTTCTCTTCAATATATTGTCTTGTTTATAATTTTGTTCCCTTTGCACTTCTTTGAGCTGTGTGAATCGACAGATGAACTTGTTTTAGTAATTATTATCTGTGGAAATTGAGACAAGTGAGTAAAACTTTTGCAGGCACGAGCAGTACGTGACACAGTACAGGGCAGTATTTGTGGTCAATTGCAGAGTAGATAAAGACACAGTTTTGCAAGAAAAAGGAATGCCCTCGAAGATTGGTAAAAGAAGGAGAGATTCGGAGATGCAAGAAACTGATTCTGTAGAGAGTGAAAAAGTTAACCGGGTCTTTTGCTCAGCTTGTTCGACAGAGATTGGAGTAGTCGATAGTGAAGAGATCTACCATTTCTTTAATGTCATTCCAAGCGAGCCTTAGAACAACCTGGTTTTATGAGTTAGCTGTTTGTAACGGTTTCAGAAAGCAGGTGATTAGGATTATTGTTTCGGTAGTTTGCGTTTGTCTTTACGTTTCAGTGTATATTTGTTTGATAGTTTTGAAAAATCAAGTCATTTGAGAATTTTGACTGACGAGTGACGACGCCTATATTTCCCAAGTCAGAATCGTCCACATGATTATCAAACAAATATGAAATACCAAATACAAAGCGAGTAAAAAACTCGGTTACGAAGATAATTTTGATATTGAGATTCACCGAAGACCCTATTGAACATTTTAGTAGATAGGTCTAACCTGTGAATTATAAACGTATATCTCTATTCTATTCTTTGATTTGTAAATAACAAGATTGCAAAGAAGTATCCCAAAGTTAAATCCATGTTACGGGGGGAAAAGGATAAATCGATGGTCGCTGCTTGGTCTCGGAACGTCTAATATGGCAGAAGATAAAGCGATCCACTCAGTTTATTACACGAGATGACGTGGATTATTCTAATTGGTGGAGTAAGCTAAGAAAATCTAGGGAGGCATCAGGCAAGTGAAGAAGAAAAGAAAGAGATATTTGTATGAAACACGTGTTGATTCTCTTTCTTTTAAGACAGAAGTGTCACTTTCTTGTAGTTTCGTCCACAACCCATAATAATTTCTATTAAATTCATAAATATACGCAGATGGGAATGGGCTCCAGCTGTTTAACACATTTGACAATTGTCAAATGATTCGTACACCTATATTATTATTTTTTTTTCTAAACAAATACTCTTTTGTTTTAGATTAATGTTTAAAGTCTTTTACACATTTCAAGAAAATAATGATTATTGAGTTTAAATATATTTTTTTAACTAAAGAGATATTATTTAATTTTTAACCAATAACAATTTAAAATTTTAAATATTTTCAATAATTATTTCTTGAAGTTTACAAAACATCAATCTTTGTAGAACAAAAAAATATCTCAAAAAATCGATCTTTGTGAAACAGAGGGAGTATATGCATTTTTGGTAATTGGTGATCATTACAAATTGTTCATATGTATTTTTTCCAGCTAACCCCACAACTAATCATTCAGAAAGTCCCCAACTCCCCATTAATCCACTCAACTAAATAGAAAGCCGGTCATTAATAACTAGTACTATTTGTTGTCTCTTAACTTTTGAATCAACGTTTTTTTCCTTTTTGTATTTAAATTTAAATGAATCCTAGCTGTGAGTCGTAGTTAGCTCATTCTACTACTGAGAAATTACGATGCATCTAATTTTGGTTTTACTTTTACCGCTTTTGGTAATTTCTGACTTCACGTATATTTGACGTCTTTAAGAAGTTAGTTTAGGGAAGGTTTTTTTTTAAAATAAGGCATTATAACTCATAATCATAACACATATAAATCACGATAATATAGTATAATGTGGATGATAGAAATAATTTGCAAAGAGTGTTGCCACGAAATAATTTAGAAGAACAAAATCTGAAGGCAACGACATATCAAAATCGGCGTATCTGCCAGGTGGGCACGACTACTTTTGATAATGTCACGCTCCAAAATCATGGAATTATTATATTATTAGTATTGCTTAATGGGCAATATTACTACGAATTATGATATATACAAATTGAACGCACGAACGCATATTATTTTGTGGGGGTCGCACTGGTTTTAAATAGTAATCAGTGTCATAAAGCGCCTAGTTGTCATTTTATTGGAGCTATTTCTTCTTCTTTACTAGAAAGTAGAAACTATTCATACTAATCAAAAGTTATTAACGAGATCATAGATGTGAAACTAACTTTAAAAGGTACTACTAATAGTCTAATAGTAAGAAAAATAATTGTATTTTAAAAAATGAAAAACTCGTAATCAGTGTGGGTATAAAGTCTACTCACCAATCAATAACCTCATTGATTGTCTCTTATTCCACATCTGACTCCCCCTAGACGACTATACCTTTTCAACTATCGTAGAAACTGGAATCAGCTTTTGTCTTAATTGCAATCTAATTTTTTCTCTATTTTTTTTTCATAGAAAATCTCAAGAATTTAATCGGTGACTAAAACAACCTTTCTCTAGTTAACATGGTAGCACCAAAAACGATTCACATTATTTCTGCACTACTAGTAACGACTAACGAGTAACGACAAGTCTTTTTTTCCCCTATACTATTCGCTAAATAACGCCCCCTTAAGGCTTACACGTTCGTACTTAATTAATTAAGCTTTGGGCTGTGAATTAAGCAACTAATATAGATCAGTACGAACGGGGACCTCAACTACTAAACCTAAAAACTTAAATTCTCCTGCCGGACCGTGGTCCCAAACGTTAACTACTACAGTCAACACCGGGGTCAAGCGCGTGAGCTTCAAACTCTTCCTGAACCAAAAAAAAAAAAAAAACCAAAGCAGAAGAAGTGAGCTGTGTAGTGGAGCCCACCAGCCATGTGCTCTCCTTCCTGTCTCCTCCCACCAGCCTAGCTTCCTCCCCTTCTCTCAAATCATTAGTTCACTACCTCCTTCTCCTTCTCCTTCTCCTCTTCCTTCTTCTCGTGAGATAGAGTTATAATATAGTGAAATCCATCCCCCACTTAACAAAACCCCTTATTATGGCGAACAACGACGGAGCTGTGGCCAACGGCGTCATAATCGAGCAGACGACGTCAAACAAAGGACCTCTTAACGCCGTCAAGAAACCCCCTTCTAAAGACCGACACAGCAAAGTCGACGGAAGAGGGAGAAGGATTCGTATGCCAATCATTTGCGCTGCTCGAGTTTTCCAGTTGACCAGAGAGTTAGGTCACAAATCCGACGGTCAAACCATTGAGTGGCTCCTCCGTCAAGCCGAGCCTTCTATCATAGCCGCAACTGGGACTGGCACTACTCCGGCTAGTTTCTCAACCGCTTCTCTCTCCACTTCCTCTCCGTTCACACTCGGAAAACGCGTTGTGAGAGCTGAGGAGGGAGAGTCCAACGGTGGCGGCGGCGGAGGAGGGTTAACTGTGGGACACACTATGGGGACTTCGTTGATGAGTGGTGGTGGTGGTGGTTCTGCTGGGTTTTGGGCTGTTCCGGCCAGGCCGGATTTCGGACAAGTTTGGAGCTTTGCAACCGGAGCTCCACCGGAGATGGTTTTTGCGCAGCAGCAGCAGCAACCAGCTACACTCTTTGTCCGTCACCAGCAACAGCAGCAACATCAAGCTTCCGCGGCCGCAGCAGCTGCAATGGGTGAGGCTTCAGCAGCTAGAGTTGGGAATTATCTACCGGGTCATCATCTCAATCTGCTTGCTTCTTTGTCGGGTGGAGCTAACGGGTCGGGTCGGAGGGAAGACGACCACGACCCACGTTGAATAAATTAAGGGTCTTTGTCTTTTTTGGTATGTATAGAGAAGAAGTCCTATGTTTTTTAATGTCATCGAAAGTGTTTTAGGAGAGTGAGAGTATTTGCCTGGGCTCTTATAATTCTAGTTAATTTTTAAGCTTAAATTGCGTGTTTTGGTTAGGGTTTTAGGGGGTTTAAGAATATCTCAAAATTTGTTTTCGGGGAGTGAAAGAAACAGAGAACGATTGATTGATTGATTGATTGTTGTACTTTAAAACGCCATAAAAGCTCTGTTTTTGCTGGCCAAACAGAGCCATTAAAAATCAAAATCTTTAGAAAACTAAAGAAGAACAGCAAAAACTTCTGGTCGTCCTGTAAGTTTTTTTTTTTTTCAGTTTAAATTCTTTTATGGTAATGTCAGTGAAGCTGAGATTCCAGTTTTTGATTACAAACAAAAGGGATGAATGGCCAAGAAATATATGTGAGGTACCACCGTTACCATAAAATCCTCTAGTGGTTAGAGAAGACACTCTTTCGTGGTATAAGAAAACAAATCTGAACGCGGATAAGCAGAGCGGGCCTGATTAAATAATAAGGTTCCAAACAAAAACTTTTACCAAATTTAACTTCTCACTAAATAATATTCCNTTTTGATCAGCAAACACTATGCATTAGCAATGGTAATCTCAGTTCTCGAGTACCTAACCGAAATCGTTTTCTTCCCGGGCCTAAAACAACACTGGTGGATCAGCAATTTCGGTCTTATAATGATTATATCCGGAGAAATCATCCGCAAAACCGCTATCATCACAGCAGGTAGATCGTTCACACACCTTATAAAGATTCGAAAGGAGGACCATCATAAGCTTGTGACGGAAGGAGTGTATCAAATCATGAGGCATCCGAGTTACACCGGGTTTCTTGTTTGGTCAGTCGGAACGCAGGTGATGCTGTGTAACCCCGTTTCAGCGATTGCGTTCGCAGTTGTGGTGTGGCGGTTCTTTGCTGAGAGAATACCTTATGAGGAACATTACTTGAAGCAGTTTTTTGGAAGACAGTATGTGGAGTATGCGCAGAGAGTGCCTTCTGGTGTTCCCTTTTTAAAATAAACCTTTAGATCAATTTGTTAACATATATGAGAATTGTCCCTTATTACTTTTTACAGAGAAACAATTATGAAAGAGACGTCGTTACCTCATGTTTCAGTTTAATGTTCTTGTCAATGTTTGATTATTTGGTTTAGCAGAGTGAATAAATTGGAAATATCAGAGAGGTACTCCAAACACTCTGGTTGAATCAGAGTTTTATGACTTTTTCTTGGATATAATATAATTTGACCAATGTGTTTTGACTTTTGACTTAGCTCTCCGGCGAAGAGTCTCTCACCGTGAGAGCGAGCTTTGTCCGATCTGTAATCACGAGAAGGAACGGAACCATGTTGTGCGGAGGTTCACGGGTCTTGCAGCATTTGTCCGACCACCACCATAATCATAGTTCGATTGGATTAGGATTAGGGTTTTGTGGTGCTAAGATTGTGCAGCTCTCTTCACTCTTTATCAGCAGGCCGTGTCAGGCTATGGCGAACCATTCTAGCCATAAATTGCAACAGCGGATGATGATTTCTTCATATGGGTCTCATTGCAGGACTCCCGGAGATATCCCTATCCTTCACACTTGTTTCAGGTTTTATTTTCTTCTCCTCACTTTGATATCTGATTCAAGGTTGGCATTTTGACCAATTC
>NC_025692.1:23993364-23995802 GCF_000633955.1 Camelina sativa | reverse complement strand
CCCAAAAAAAAACTAAGTAACCAGCATTATGTACTTGTCTTGCTTTGCTTCTATCCAGAGCCGTTTATGCAGGTAGAGAGAGTGATAACTCCTTGCAATAAAAGCTTTCAGCAAACCTCCCATCTTTATATTCGTAGCTTCCTTCAAACACCATAGAAATTATACGGTTAATACCATGCGACACTCTATTGAGTGACTTGGAGTCTCTCAATCTACATATTAGTCTATCGAAAAAAAAAATCTACATATTAGTCTATCGAAAAAAAAAAATCTACATATTAGTCTTACATTTTTTTTTCTTCCGATCATTAGTAAGTTAAACCGGATCAAACCGAAAAGTGAAATTGGATCAAACCGTTTCGAACCAATAGCCCTAAAAAAAGAAGAAGTGGAAGCCTGGTTCTTGAGATATATCGGAGCTCCAGCAATGTTTCGTTTCCTCTCATCGATTTTTGCCCGGAAGCTCTATGATTCAGGCAAAGACTTTTTTTTTTCTTTATCGGTGATGATCTAATGGAATGATGAGATCTTTGTGTTTTACAAAAGTAATACTTTAATCAAAGCAAGCAAAGAATAAAAAAGGGCAAAGGTGTAAACTTTGCTTCTCTCCTCCTAACCTCTAAAGTCCACGCGATTCTCACTGTCAGCCTCGGGCAAATTTCCAGTCTTTCTCGCATTTACCCTCGGAGCAGCCGTCAATTCTAAGTGGGTATGTCTCAGATCTTCGTGGCTATTTACTGTTTCTGTTCAATTCTTTAAGAAAGAAAATCATAAGTTATGGAATTAGTGGTTAGAATTTTCTGATTCCGTTCAATTTTGAGTATTACCAAGTATACGAAGGAGTAAGAGTGTAATACATATCAATTTATAAATCTTTGAATAAGATCTTCCCTGTAAAAACTGTGTTTTGAAAGCATGTCATGGATCAATTTGTTGGATTAAGAAGATTCTTATTTAGTGTTAGAAGAACTTTAATCAGAAAAGCTTGTATGATCATGAGGCTGATGCCACAGAAGCATCTATCTAGATAATGAGCTGACTTATAATAAGTTTTAGTTTGATTTTGTTACATTGATTGAGAGTAGCTGTTCCTTAGATTTGGGTTTCAATAAATACTTAAATGCTTGTTGTTTCCCAGCTTTGGCTAATGATGTTTTTTGAATCTTCTCGGGTCTGTTGTTTCAGGTCTGAGTAAATCTTGTGAAGAATCAATGACAGAGATATTTAGTGACACCGGTTTCAGACAGTTAACTCAAATGTTCCTAGCGATAATCTTCTTCCACACATCGGAATACATTCTCGCCATAGCCGTTCATGGCAAGTCCAGAGTCACTTTAAGCTCACTTTTGATCAGCAAACACTATGCATTAGCAATGGTAATCTCAGTTCTCGAGTACCTAACCGAAATCGTTTTCTTCCCGGGCCTAAAACAACACTGGTGGATCAGCAATTTCGGTCTTATAATGATTATATCCGGAGAAATCATCCGCAAAACCGCTATCATCACAGCAGGTAGATCGTTCACACACCTTATAAAGATTCGAAAGGAGGACCATCATAAGCTTGTGACGGAAGGAGTGTATCAAATCATGAGGCATCCGAGTTACACCGGGTTTCTTGTTTGGTCAGTCGGAACGCAGGTGATGCTGTGTAACCCCGTTTCAGCGATTGCGTTCGCAGTTGTGGTGTGGCGGTTCTTTGCTGAGAGAATACCTTATGAGGAACATTACTTGAAGCAGTTTTTTGGAAGACAGTATGTGGAGTATGCGCAGAGAGTGCCTTCTGGTGTTCCCTTTTTAAAATAAACCTTTAGATCAATTTGTTAACATATATGAGAATTGTCCCTTATTACTTTTTACAGAGAAACAATTATGAAAGAGACGTCGTTACCTCATGTTTCAGTTTAATGTTCTTGTCAATGTTTGATTATTTGGTTTAGCAGAGTGAATAAATTGGAAATATCAGAGAGGTACTCCAAACACTCTGGTTGAATCAGAGTTTTATGACTTTTTCTTGGATATAATATAATTTGACCAATGTGTTTTGACTTTTGACTTAGCTCTCCGGCGAAGAGTCTCTCACCGTGAGAGCGAGCTTTGTCCGATCTGTAATCACGAGAAGGAACGGAACCATGTTGTGCGGAGGTTCACGGGTCTTGCAGCATTTGTCCGACCACCACCATAATCATAGTTCGATTGGATTAGGATTAGGGTTTTGTGGTGCTAAGATTGTGCAGCTCTCTTCACTCTTTATCAGCAGGCCGTGTCAGGCTATGGCGAACCATTCTAGCCATAAATTGCAACAGCGGATGATGATTTCTTCATATGGGTCTCATTGCAGGACTCCCGGAGATATCCCTATCCTTCACACTTGTTTCAGGTTTTATTTTCTTCTCCTCACTTTGATATCTGATTCAAGGTTGGCATTTTGACCAATTC
>NC_025692.1:23991966-23992934 GCF_000633955.1 Camelina sativa | reverse complement strand
TATCCGGAGAAATCATCCGCAAAACCGCTATCATCACAGCAGGTAGATCGTTCACACACCTTATAAAGATTCGAAAGGAGGACCATCATAAGCTTGTGACGGAAGGAGTGTATCAAATCATGAGGCATCCGAGTTACACCGGGTTTCTTGTTTGGTCAGTCGGAACGCAGGTGATGCTGTGTAACCCCGTTTCAGCGATTGCGTTCGCAGTTGTGGTGTGGCGGTTCTTTGCTGAGAGAATACCTTATGAGGAACATTACTTGAAGCAGTTTTTTGGAAGACAGTATGTGGAGTATGCGCAGAGAGTGCCTTCTGGTGTTCCCTTTTTAAAATAAACCTTTAGATCAATTTGTTAACATATATGAGAATTGTCCCTTATTACTTTTTACAGAGAAACAATTATGAAAGAGACGTCGTTACCTCATGTTTCAGTTTAATGTTCTTGTCAATGTTTGATTATTTGGTTTAGCAGAGTGAATAAATTGGAAATATCAGAGAGGTACTCCAAACACTCTGGTTGAATCAGAGTTTTATGACTTTTTCTTGGATATAATATAATTTGACCAATGTGTTTTGACTTTTGACTTAGCTCTCCGGCGAAGAGTCTCTCACCGTGAGAGCGAGCTTTGTCCGATCTGTAATCACGAGAAGGAACGGAACCATGTTGTGCGGAGGTTCACGGGTCTTGCAGCATTTGTCCGACCACCACCATAATCATAGTTCGATTGGATTAGGATTAGGGTTTTGTGGTGCTAAGATTGTGCAGCTCTCTTCACTCTTTATCAGCAGGCCGTGTCAGGCTATGGCGAACCATTCTAGCCATAAATTGCAACAGCGGATGATGATTTCTTCATATGGGTCTCATTGCAGGACTCCCGGAGATATCCCTATCCTTCACACTTGTTTCAGGTTTTATTTTCTTCTCCTCACTTTGATATCTGATTCAAGGTTGGCATTTTGACCAATTC
>NC_025692.1:23982123-23986347 GCF_000633955.1 Camelina sativa | reverse complement strand
AGAGAGAGTGATAACTCCTTGCAATAAAAGCTTTCAGCAAACCTCCCATCTTTATATTCGTAGCTTCCTTCAAACACCATAGAAATTATACGGTTAATACCATGCGACACTCTATTGAGTGACTTGGAGTCTCTCAATCTACATATTAGTCTATCGAAAAAAAAAATCTACATATTAGTCTATCGAAAAAAAAAAATCTACATATTAGTCTTACATTTTTTTTTCTTCCGATCATTAGTAAGTTAAACCGGATCAAACCGAAAAGTGAAATTGGATCAAACCGTTTCGAACCAATAGCCCTAAAAAAAGAAGAAGTGGAAGCCTGGTTCTTGAGATATATCGGAGCTCCAGCAATGTTTCGTTTCCTCTCATCGATTTTTGCCCGGAAGCTCTATGATTCAGGCAAAGACTTTTTTTTTTCTTTATCGGTGATGATCTAATGGAATGATGAGATCTTTGTGTTTTACAAAAGTAATACTTTAATCAAAGCAAGCAAAGAATAAAAAAGGGCAAAGGTGTAAACTTTGCTTCTCTCCTCCTAACCTCTAAAGTCCACGCGATTCTCACTGTCAGCCTCGGGCAAATTTCCAGTCTTTCTCGCATTTACCCTCGGAGCAGCCGTCAATTCTAAGTGGGTATGTCTCAGATCTTCGTGGCTATTTACTGTTTCTGTTCAATTCTTTAAGAAAGAAAATCATAAGTTATGGAATTAGTGGTTAGAATTTTCTGATTCCGTTCAATTTTGAGTATTACCAAGTATACGAAGGAGTAAGAGTGTAATACATATCAATTTATAAATCTTTGAATAAGATCTTCCCTGTAAAAACTGTGTTTTGAAAGCATGTCATGGATCAATTTGTTGGATTAAGAAGATTCTTATTTAGTGTTAGAAGAACTTTAATCAGAAAAGCTTGTATGATCATGAGGCTGATGCCACAGAAGCATCTATCTAGATAATGAGCTGACTTATAATAAGTTTTAGTTTGATTTTGTTACATTGATTGAGAGTAGCTGTTCCTTAGATTTGGGTTTCAATAAATACTTAAATGCTTGTTGTTTCCCAGCTTTGGCTAATGATGTTTTTTGAATCTTCTCGGGTCTGTTGTTTCAGGTCTGAGTAAATCTTGTGAAGAATCAATGACAGAGATATTTAGTGACACCGGTTTCAGACAGTTAACTCAAATGTTCCTAGCGATAATCTTCTTCCACACATCGGAATACATTCTCGCCATAGCCGTTCATGGCAAGTCCAGAGTCACTTTAAGCTCACTTTTGATCAGCAAACACTATGCATTAGCAATGGTAATCTCAGTTCTCGAGTACCTAACCGAAATCGTTTTCTTCCCGGGCCTAAAACAACACTGGTGGATCAGCAATTTCGGTCTTATAATGATTATATCCGGAGAAATCATCCGCAAAACCGCTATCATCACAGCAGGTAGATCGTTCACACACCTTATAAAGATTCGAAAGGAGGACCATCATAAGCTTGTGACGGAAGGAGTGTATCAAATCATGAGGCATCCGAGTTACACCGGGTTTCTTGTTTGGTCAGTCGGAACGCAGGTGATGCTGTGTAACCCCGTTTCAGCGATTGCGTTCGCAGTTGTGGTGTGGCGGTTCTTTGCTGAGAGAATACCTTATGAGGAACATTACTTGAAGCAGTTTTTTGGAAGACAGTATGTGGAGTATGCGCAGAGAGTGCCTTCTGGTGTTCCCTTTTTAAAATAAACCTTTAGATCAATTTGTTAACATATATGAGAATTGTCCCTTATTACTTTTTACAGAGAAACAATTATGAAAGAGACGTCGTTACCTCATGTTTCAGTTTAATGTTCTTGTCAATGTTTGATTATTTGGTTTAGCAGAGTGAATAAATTGGAAATATCAGAGAGGTACTCCAAACACTCTGGTTGAATCAGAGTTTTATGACTTTTTCTTGGATATAATATAATTTGACCAATGTGTTTTGACTTTTGACTTAGCTCTCCGGCGAAGAGTCTCTCACCGTGAGAGCGAGCTTTGTCCGATCTGTAATCACGAGAAGGAACGGAACCATGTTGTGCGGAGGTTCACGGGTCTTGCAGCATTTGTCCGACCACCACCATAATCATAGTTCGATTGGATTAGGATTAGGGTTTTGTGGTGCTAAGATTGTGCAGCTCTCTTCACTCTTTATCAGCAGGCCGTGTCAGGCTATGGCGAACCATTCTAGCCATAAATTGCAACAGCGGATGATGATTTCTTCATATGGGTCTCATTGCAGGACTCCCGGAGATATCCCTATCCTTCACACTTGTTTCAGGTTTTATTTTCTTCTCCTCACTTTGATATCTGATTCAAGGTTGGCATTTTGACCAATTCATGTGAAGTTTCATAATTTAGCTTACCATCATAGACTACTGAGATTGTGTAAATTGTCGAAATTTATGTTTCTGGATTCGAAAGAGAGATATGTGTTTTGAATATATCTGAGTGATGTTATTTTGCTATCTCCTTCTGAAGCCAACGAGAAGATGATCCTGAGCTTCCAGTTGAAGGATTATCCCCAGTTTCAGGTATCTAGGTTGCTTGTTTTTTGCATCTTCGTTCAAGTTTTTATTTGACTCCCTCAAATCCAACTGCATCCTAGAAACTGTCACACCTTTCTTTTCTTTGGAGAGAGCGCTAGTATTAGACTTGGTAGAAGAATGGGTCTTAGTAGATGTTAGCATAGATGATTATGCTCTCAAGTTCTTTGATGGTTTTGCAATGCCTTTCTTTGATGTGCATACTTGCAGAGATTATGTAACCTTCGTCTTGTTTTTACATGTTCCCTTTTACGTGATCATCTAATGCATTATATTTATATGTTGTAGGAGGCGTTGTTGCTCTAGGGAAGTTTGATGCCCTGCATATCGGCCATCGAGAGCTTACGATTCAAGCTTCAAGAATTGGAACTCCGTATCTATTATCTTTTGTTGGAATGGCCGAGGTACTTGGCTGGGAGCCTAGGTAATGTCCTTACCTGTATTATTCATGCCTTCCCTTTTCCCTTTTGGCATACATGTCGTTCGGTTCAAATTCCAGTTGACAAATAAACCAACCTAAGATTCCTGTTCTTTGAGATAGTTAAACATTAGATATGATTCTGTTCATCAAATTCGTTTTTAATCAATTTGTGGCCTCTCTCCCATGGTGACTACTGATACTATAAATTTGTACAAGCAGGGCTCCAATAGTGGCCAAATGTGATCGAAAAAGGGTGCTTAACTCTTGGGCATCATATTGTGGAAACAAAGCACCTGAAGAGCACGAGATTGAATTTGCCAGCGTGCGACATCTTACCCCACGACAGTTTGTGGAGAAGCTGTCAAAGGAGCTCAGAGTCTGCGGAGTTGTGGCAGGTGAACTTTAAAAAGATCTCAACCACTCCTTTCTCGTACCATTGTATGTTCACACACAGTAAATCGTTTGCAAAAACCTTTTTCCACAGGTGAAAATTACCGATTTGGATATAAAGCGTCTGGTGATGCCACTGAGCTAGTGAGACTGTGCGAGGATTATGGCATCACTGCTTACATCATAAAGTCTGTGATGGACAAGAAGCAAGGCCCAGGAAGGAGAGACTCAGGGGACTCAAAAGACAGAGGACAAGTCTCTTCTACACGTGTACGCCAAGCTCTTGCTGTGGGAGATATGAGGTACGTATCAGAGCTCCTTGGCAGGGCACATCGGCTAATCTTGAAAGTCAGAACCCAAGATATGCGGAGTGAAAGGATGATCTCAGTCCCGAGATCATCACTACTTAATTTACCACCAGGGAATGGAATTTATGAGGCATGTTTGCTTATAGTTGGTGATGCGTCTTCCATTCCGTGTACCTTAGTTGTTGATACATCAAATATCCATGTAGAAACCAAGGAGGTACGGCTCTGTAATTTAGATTGGTCTCAAGAATTTCAACTCTTGAGTGTTGCGTTTGATTGATTCAATCTTAGTTCCTATATGTCTCAATTATCTGTTCGCTCCATCATTCACTTTCGTCTTCAAGAGTATACTGCTTGACCAGACATAACAGCTCGAGGACACTTGTCATAACCCAAAATTCCCATATTTCCCCTTCTACAAATCATGAAAATTTAGTCCTACCATGGCTTTGGTTTGCATTAATGAAGCATTAAGCAACAGCAAGCTGACATGGGTGATTTCGTGGCTAGACAGCTGCAAGGATATAGACCTGCC
>NC_025692.1:23976356-23981166 GCF_000633955.1 Camelina sativa | reverse complement strand
ATATATATATATATATATATATATATATATATATATATATATTTCACTTAATATATTCATCTGATATTGTCTACAAACAATGGAAAAGAGAAAAGAAATTAATGTTTGTACAGTATTGTCTGGTCTTTCTAGGACTATTCTGCGATCAATCAGGTAAAGAAGAAATGAAATATTTATTCTATAACTCCAAAGCTCCTCATAAAATCGTGGCTTTATTGCTCTTCCTTGTCTTCAAAGCTCAGAGAAAGAGCCTTCTCAAGAGAATTAAAAGCTTTCTGGTAGCTCAGGAACCCCATGAACCAGAAGTCGAAACCATCGACGGTGACTACTTCCAGGTACTTCTGTGATGGTTTCTTTGTGTTCTGACTCTGGTTCACTCTCTCTATCTTGCACAAGGGAATTGACACTTTGTAGTGAACCCGGATCATGTCTCCTTGAGAAGAAGCCACCTTTATGGACCTCTCGCTGCAAAACGCCATTTTCTTGGACGAGATGAACNGTGAGTAAAGCTCTTTGAATCTTCTGCTGCTATGAATATAACTCAAGACTGCTCTTTTTCTTGTTATTTACTTGGGGAAAGATTGAGCTTTAAGAATCTTAGAGTCTTGTAAAGACTTTTGAATATACTCAATTAGCCTAAAGTAAGCAATGGTTCTTGTGTACTCTGTTCTTCATTGAACGTGTCAGGGCACATTACTCTCTGTATTTCAAGCACAAGGAAATTGGTTTTTTTTTTTTTTTTTGCAACGCCCTATAGACTTTCCATTTGAGTTGAATGAGCATTGCATATATATATATATATATATATATATATATATATATATATATATTTCACTTAATATATTCATCTGATATTGTCTACAAACAATGGAAAAGAGAAAAGAAATTAATGTTTGTACAGTATTGTCTGGTCTTTCTAGGACTATTCTGCGATCAATCAGGTAAAGAAGAAATGAAATATTTATTCTATAACTCCAAAGCTCCTCATAAAATCGTGGCTTTATTGCTCTTCCTTGTCTTCAAAGCTCAGAGAAAGAGCCTTCTCAAGAGAATTAAAAGCTTTCTGGTAGCTCAGGAACCCCATGAACCAGAAGTCGAAACCATCGACGGTGACTACTTCCAGGTACTTCTGTGATGGTTTCTTTGTGTTCTGACTCTGGTTCACTCTCTCTATCTTGCACAACGGAATTGACACTTTGTAGTGAACCCGGATCATGTCTCCTTGAGAAGAAGCCACCTTTATGGACCTCTCGCTGCAAAACGCCATTTTCTTGGACGAGATGAACAGAAGGCCGGCAATGGGACCTGCGGTTGTCGACAAGTAACACTGGTACATTTTGAACAGTTTCTCTCCTTCACTGACTCTAAAGAGCCGTTTGAAAATCTTCTCTAAACCTCCAACCTGAAGAATCCTAGCTCCCAAAGATAGCTTTCTCTTTACTGTTTCGGTTAGCTTTGGTCTTAGCTTGCTCTGGTCTCTAGCTCCATTGGTGAAACCTTCAGTTTTCTTCCTTTTGAGAACCGTTTTGCCGTTGCCTGTCAAACGAAAAAGTCAATCCTGCTGTTAGCTTTCAAGTTTTCCAGTGAATAAAAGAAGAAGATAATAACAATATGGATTCAACATAGGAAGAGGGTAGTTAAAAACTTATAATAGGTACTAACTTTGTTCAGATTTCTTGGAAGAAGCCGAAACCCGGAACTTGTTTATTGAAGCCGGATCAGTTAAGTAACCCACCGGAGTAGTCTTTGCCGCTGGAAATGGAATGACTTGTTGTTCAACTCTGTTCATGTTCATCTTTAGAGGATTGACTAATCGTACTTGATCTTGATGATGTTTGTGTGATTTGTAAAATTTGAAGATGATTGATGAAATGGCTTGGTGCAGGGTAAGGTATTTAAAGGGCAAATGAAAAGCGAAGATAGTGAATCTTTTGTGACTTGACCGTAGGATGAGTCATGAATGGGTCATCAACAATTCAGCAAAAGAGATAAAGTAGCTTTAGGTATATCTGAATTTGAATCTTTTTTAGGGGATTAGGATTAAAGCATTGTGTTTGGCTGCTTTGAGCCAGATCGTAAAAAAAAGAAAGTTGAAACATGATCACACGCCCCTCACGTTAGACTCCGACATGCTTTTTAACATACAAAGTTGGCAAGACGGCACCACATGTAAATGTAATTACGTAGTAAACTACTTATGAAGAAGGGGCCTCGTGGATTTGGTGCTTTCTGAGTTGGCATCGTGACTTTTTGATGTCATAATGTCCGTTTTCTAAGCTAAGATAAAAAGGTTTTAACACAAGACTGTATTTTTCAATCTTCTAATAGAGAAATTAATAAAGTGAACAAATAATAAAGTAAAACACAAAAGGAACTAAATTTAAAATGGATATGCCTGCCGCTGAATCAATCCGTCACCCATGTCTCCGCCCATGTGATCTACTTCATACTTTACGTTCGTTTTTTTTTTTTTTTGGTATATTACTGTACTCTAGAATGAAGAGTTTCTAGTACGTAATGAGACGCAAAACACAGACCATGAATGTAAAATGCTTAATTTTGTGTACTCTTTAACCATTTTATCAATGAAACGTTATTGAGCGTAATTAAAGGTTTAATGAAGTTTTGGTAGTGGTTGAATTGATTAAATTTTGTGTATTTTATTAACTGGTTACGTAGATAATTTAAACAGTCGGATTGGATAATTAAGGCTTTTGCTAAACGAATATAAATTGGTCAACGTTTTTACTTTTTAGTATGGAAAGTACAAGTGAATGCGGATAAAGCAGGTGAGTGGGGAATTTTGAGTTATGGCAACGGACTAACTGTTNAAAAAAAAAAAAAAAAAAGCAACGGACTAACTTTATATACTAATAAATACTCCATCCGTTTTAAAATATAAGATGTTTTAGAGAAGTTTTTTATTTCATAATATAATATAGGATATTTTCAATTTTCTATGCAACTTTTTGATTAAATTAGTAATTTATACAACTTTTAGATTAATTTAGTAATTTATATTATGCAGTATTGTTTCTGATTGGTTGAACTTGTTAAAAGTAAAGATTTTTTAATCAGCATGCTTTAGTTAAAATATCCTATATTTTGAAATGGACGGAGTAGAAGTTAAAACAATTAAAAAAGGAGTCAGTCAATATTTTGTGACGGTCACATTTTATGCGCAATAAAATAGCTAATCCTCTAATCCTAAAAAAATTATGACGTGTGACTAGAGTGGCAGTTATAAAGATATATATAGTTTGAAGTAGTTGGCTCAACAAAAGAATTGTAACACAGAAAAGAAAAGTGAGAAGTTGCTTAGAACAAGTGTGTCCTACTCCTATCTCATACGCACACTAGGCTACTTTATGTTTGTCACATCTAATTTCCCAGGAGCAGATACAGGATATATAAGATAAGAAGACAAAAACAACAAATGTGGACTACGCGGATTTGGGTCAACAAAACCCCGATCCAAAACCCAACTCCTACTACGCAGAACAGAGTAGCATAATTTATTGGGTTCAAATTATAGCAAAAATGGTTTTAAGAGTGAGACTTTTAACCATTTGACTAAAAAAATTTCACTTTCGATATGCAATATATTGTCTAAGGTTTGTATGTACCATCTTGACATACATTTGTGTGTCTCTATTTCCTCGTCTCTAAATCTATGGTATTATAAGATTTGAGATTTGACAAACATGTTTTACTTTAAAGATTGATAAACGATTTTATTGATATCGTCAGAGAATAAACAGAAAATAACAGTTGTTTATAATATGTATATAGTCTTTTCTTTTCTTTTGGAAAGTATATATTAATTAAGGTGTATTAATTATCACCTTAATAAATCCATTTTTGTCTAGTTAAATAAATATCAAATGAGAGTAACTTGTATTTATTTTTGGTAAAAATATATTTTATTTTTATTTTTTTGACTTTCTCTTTATTTTTCTATATCATGTTTTTTTTTGTTTTTGATGAAACTTCACATTTTAAATGCTATAAATTCCCTCCGTCTTTCTCATTTTATACTTTGTGATTGTGAGCAATCCATAATAGAGTCCGCCCACAACAACCACACAAAAGCAAACGGAGAACCGCTACCCAAACTCATGGAGAAAACGAGTGAGAGAGGCAAATCTAATTTCGAAAGTTTTCTTAAGCATATCTCTCCTAGAGTCTTCGTCAAATCCCGTATCCAGGTAATCTTTTTTTTCGTTTACTGAATCATTCACAGATGTGTTTGAAATAGTCCTTTAGTATGCATAGACTTAATTTTCTTGCACAATATCTTAAAATCATAAAAAAAAAAACAACCCTCCATGAATCTGTATACATACTCTCATGTTAGAAACTCAGTTAAGCATCTAATCGCATTCTATAAAACCTTTCAGAAAGTATCATTAAAACATTCAAGTTTTCAGAAAGTATCATTGAATCATAGTAGAAGAAGACAATGTAATTAAAGCCTTCTAACAAAAAAGAAGCTTTAAACAGAAGTCTATTATGAAAATGTAATTAAGCAACAATATTAATTAATAGTAAATGCGTTGAATGATAATAAAACAAAATTTATTTCTACTGTCTTATCTTAACTGTATCACTGTCTGACTCGTGTCATCAGATTCTTTGGATTTAGTTAAGATAAACAGTGTATTATAAACCACTAATCTACATAAAGATAAGTAATCAAAAACATAAAGTAAAACCAAGCTAAACCAAATCAAAATAATATCTCTTGAATAGGGTAAAACGAAGAAACTAAAACATTTGGGTTGATTTGTGATATAAAAAAAAGTACGAG
>NC_025692.1:23968839-23975689 GCF_000633955.1 Camelina sativa | reverse complement strand
GGGGGGGGGGGGGGGGGGGGGGGGGGGGGCGGGGGGGATTTCTCTAAATAGTATAGTTTTCCAACCCGGATCCGAATAATATAAACCGGGTGTTCGTATGAAACCCTAATTTCAAAAATTTATTCCGCGCAGAATCGTGTGGGCTCGTCTTCTTCAAGAGGCAAAGCTGAAGCAGTGAGAAAGCCTCACATTGTCCTGAATGACATTTGGAAAGCCTACAACGTTTGGAGCTGTTATACTCTTGGCGTTCCTATTACGCTGAACTGGAGAAGTGTTAACCAGTACTATGCTCCCACCCTCTCCGCGATCCAAATCTTCACCAAGAAGCCTCTCATCGATGGATCTTCTTCAAGGTCACACATTCTTTGATTCTCAAATTTTTGAATTTGTCTTCTTTATTCAGAAAGATTGACACTTTGTTTCTTCAAATTTAGGAGCTTTGGTGAGGACTGTCATCTTTACTTGGAGTTCAACCAGACAATGAGAATTGAAGATAGGCCTCCTCTTATTGAAACTGTAAGTGATGCTCTTATGTGTTTGATCGCTTACAATTTGTCTCTCTGTAGTGATATATTAATTAAGTGGAGAGGTTCTGTTTTTTTTTTGGTTCTTTTAAGGTTACAAAACTAGCTAACAAGCACCATGGATTGGGTAGCCTAAAAGTCTCTGATCTTTCTGAAAACAGTTGGTTTGCTGTATCTTGGTAATATCTCTCTTTCACCTATACTTAATTTTCTCAGCTCTCCAACAATGTTTGGATCAGAGAGATATTACCAAGATACAGCAAACCAACTTTAGTTGCTACATGAATAATTTGCTGAATGAGGTTGATTGATACATATATTGTTAGGTCCCCGTCAATTCAAATTCCGGAAGTGCAAGTCGTGAAGGGATATTTCATAACATATCATTCATTCACACCCGTGTTTCCAGGTAATTTTCCCTTAAGCGTTTATGACTGCAAAAAACTAGTGTATCTTTTTGATGTCTTTTAACTCTTTTTTTTTTTTTTTTGCTTGTGATTCTCAGAACCATTTCCTCAAGAGGCGAAATTTGAGCTTCCTGCTTTTGGAGTTGTGGGTTCCAAGCTCTCCAACAATGTTTGGATCATGCCAGGGACCTCGGATCAAGAGAACATGAACAGTCTTGAGGAGTCTGCTGCCTCCTGGCTGGGGAAAGTCATGTTCACTCACACCGATTTCGACATGTTTATGGCTCAGAAGAAACCTAATGACCTGCCATCTCCAAGTGGGGTGGTCACTGGTGAGTGATGACTATCTCTGGGTTGAACTTCTCATACATCCTGGTTATGTCAGTGATGTGGTGTTGTCTGTCGAAAAATAAGCCTGGTGGTGGTATGGTATCTTGTTATTTATGGAATCTTTAGATGAAAACTTTGCGAACATCTGGATTAGTTGGTTTTACTTCAAAAGTGGCATTTGAGATTGTTGTCAAAACTCAATATTTTCTTATTGTATAATGTTATGTGGATTGAGTATTTCTTATTTTGGCATCTTCATATTCAGTATAATAGATACAAAATCAGACTAGAAGATGATTTGGCACAATCTTCTGGTTTCTACAGGATTTTGCTAGGGTTCAGTTTTACTTCCTTGACTTCTAGGTGTAGTAGAGCAGCATCTTATGCCTTGCGTCTTGTAAGAATGTACATCTTGCAGGCATCAGGCTCCACTAGGGCAGAGAGTTGTGTTTTAATGCTTGAAAGTGTCATATGCTGCATTCATCATAGTCATGGTTCATGATTAGGTTTCAGGTGTGAATAGTAATAATGAAACAGAATACTAAAATGCATGCGTTTGTTTATCATGATTTACCGCCCATAAGTCACGAGAATTAACAATAGCTGATGAATCAAGGCCAAGGTCCGCCCATCGAGCTGTGATGTTTGCAGGTACCGATCCTCTGTTCCATAAGATGACAGCTACTCGTTTCTTGCTTAGTGGACCTGCCCATACCTGTATAGCACACCACATATGTTACATGTTTTGTGTATTCGGCACGTGCATACACATATATAAGAAAACTAGTACCTCGAGATCACCCTCTTTCTTGACTTTCTTTCCCTGGATCCCTAGTTTGTCTGAACATAAACAGCTCACAAGCTCTTATCACTTTAGGATTTCATATTAGCAGACTCTGAAGTGGTTAAGAAAATTTCGATATTATTTACCTTGATTAACAGAAATCACCTCTTTGTTGCTAAGCAACTCAAAGGTAACTTTGTCCATCGATCTAAGATCACACCCGATCAGCAGAGGAGCCTGCAAGAGAGAACACAATCCAACATCGGTTTAACTATGGAAACATTGATACTCTGTTTAGGGCTTTCAGGTAAAACAACATTCATTCATACATACTTTTGCCAGTGCCCAGATGCTGAAATGCGACCTGTATTCTTCTTTAGTCATGCCTCCATTTCCCACTTCGAGCATGTCTGGATCTGTTTAAGTTTTATCCGGACATCGATATCACTTTCATGGTTCTTGATAAAATTGACTCACATCTGTTTATTAACACCAAACTACTTACCGTTCCATGATCCTGGTCTTGCGTAAGATGCCCATCGATCGTTCTGATCCGCTATCATTGTCATGCTAATAAGCAAAAACGAAGAGAGAAACATCTTCAAGTTCATGTATTATTAAGATTGAAGAAAAAAGGCTAAGAAGCCATTAAAGAACAGAGACTTGTTCCAGTTATCTTGGATATCTCCAGTTGTTCTCCAACTGTTGCCAATATCTCCTGCCCAAGTTGCTGGATCCTCTTGTCCCCTGCACTTACAGTTTCTTGTTTAATATCGTCAGACCAAAGTTGTCTGAATTAAAAAACATTAGTGGATCTTTCTTACCATTCACACAAAGAGAAGAATATGGATCTTCCTTGAGGAGAGCTTTGCTCATCTTTGGATATCTTTCTCTTGGACTTGTACCTGTATTTTCGCAGTTATCATACTTCAAGTAATCAATCCCCTGTCGTATACACCACAACAGAAACACACAGCTTCAAGGATCATGAAATTAGTTCAGATATAACATACATACAAGCATATATACATACTTACCCATGAGGCAAATGTTTTGGCATCTTGTTCTTCATGCCCAAGTGAGCCAGGCATGGTTTGGCTGCAAGTAAGAGTCCTAGAAATCGAGAAATATATGATCATTAACCAGATTAACCATGTCTTAACAATATTTTTGGATTTATAAGATAAATCTCTTGTATGTATCTATATCTATACCCGGCATCAGAGTAGATCCCAAGCTTTAGCCCTTTGCTGTGAACATAATCTGATAAAGCTTTGATTCCTGAAGGAAATGTCGATGCTTTTGCAACCAAATTCCCCTATCAAATACACCAGAAACACATCTCAGTTTGGTTCTTTGATTCTCAAACACTCTTGTAATGAAAATACATCTTTGATAGGGCCGGATTTAATTAACCTTAGAATCTCTCTTGAGTTCACCCCAACAATCATCTATAAACACAGACAAAAACAGAGCATAATCATTAAGAAAACAAAGTGATGAAAAACAGAGTGGCCATACCAAAATGGTTTTATTTTTTATTTTTACCTATGTTGATATACTTGTAACCTATAGCAGAAAGACCACTTGAAACCATTGCATCAGCTGCAGAGAAGCTCAGATTATTAGTATTCTTTATACTATCAATTAATCGTGCATCAGATTTGCTTTCTAGAATCAGTAATCACCCGTTTGTTTGATGAGGGTTTCATTGATGTTACACTGAAAATGATTCCAGCTGTTCCATCTGATCAAAGAGTAGTAAATCAATCATAAGAGGTAATTAACTTGTGACTCAAGTAAGTGAAATCAATGAAAACAAATGAAGAGAGGATCGAACCCCATTTGAGGGGAGAGAGCAAGTCCATTGTTCATCAACATTCGACTCTGACGAAACCCATCAACGATCTGAGTCAGAGTCAAAGTGAACGTAATGAATCTTAGAAGAAACCAATAAGAACCATTGCTTGATCAAAGCTTTTTTCTTCTTTCCTCCAATGGCTATAAACTGACTCAGAGTTTGAAGAAAAATCAAAAGTGGGTTCTGTAGTAAATGTTGATGGTTAAGTGGGATCATGCCGATCTCTATATATATACACACACAGACTGTGACTGCAGTCAGAGTTGTCTCCATAGCAAGTGGGTCTTTTTTTTTCTTTGTTTCGGAAATTTTAATTTTATTTTTCAGATTCGTGTAGCTTCAGTCACGGATATGGAAAATAAATATGCTATACTGTATATGGTTGTGACGCAAAAAGTGTGAAAAGATTGAGGAAAAGAAGAAGTACTTTCAAACGACTCGTTTGTAAACTGTGTAGGACGTATTCATAACTACTTCTTATAGTTAGTGAAAGGCTGCGACTGATGTCAACTATTGTGTGGTTAACCATTAACCAGATAACACACAAGTGTTGTCGGTCGGAGTATAAGCGATGGAGTGACCACTAGAGAATATATATATATATATATATATACACAGTCTCCGGATTTTAGTAAGAGATGATGAGAAATAATGAGTTAATTGTAAAGGTTTAGCTAACTCTAACAAAAACAAGCTAATACGATCCAAACTCCTTCTTCTTTATTTCTTACTGTCTCAGGAACTGATGTTATACCACAGTGAACTTGCTATTTTTCAGGTAAATTACAAGGAGGAATATTTCAGCTATAAACAAGTGTTTTTGGAGTGACGGACTTTTTTATTTTTTTATTTTTTGACAACAGAGTAGACGGACTTTATAATTATGAATAAACCAATTTCGCTCTGATAACGTCATTTACATCCAAATTACAAAAACAGAATTCTTCACGCGTTTCAATAAGTGGTTAGGTTTGCGTTGTCATTATCGCATTGGACTCTAGTAAACACAATCGAATCATTATTTATTATGAGAATTTTTATACACATTTTTATATTTGTATTTAAAGATTACACCACCACTAGATGGACTTAGAAGTGTGATGTTTGCTCTGATGAGCCCAAACCGTGGTCCTACGAGCCAGTGGCCGTTCGAATGGTATATATACATTGATACGCATGTTCTTATCAGTTATTATTAAAAATTCTGAGCATGCTTTCCGAGTATGATGTTTGATATTTTCTTGATTTTTGTCACTATTTTAAAATATTACACAATTTTGAGACTTGAGATTGTAAGCAAAAATAATAATAATAACTAAACCTATTTCTAACTAGGTTAAAAGTTTGAACTGGTCAAAAATGCAAAACTCAAACCAAAGAGTATACTTTACGGCAAAGAAAGACTCTTAGGTTATTGTTTTTACTGGTCATAAATAACGCCACACAGTTAAAAGAGTATACTTTACGGCAAAGACTCTTAGGTTATTGAAATGATGAGATGATTTGCGTACAGAAACAGTGATTATTAGTTCATCACAATTCACATCCATTTACCCGGTCAACAATTCACAACCATTTATTCACAACCATTTCATGGACTAGCATCATGACTGCACAAGGGATGTGATGTGATCTGTCGTGTGTCGTACGCAACAAAAAAGAAAAAAGCAAAAGAGTTTTTTTTTTTTTTTTTGGTTTAAGGCAAAGAGTTCATCATTATATGGACACACATATCGTTTCAAACTCATCGACAACACTATTTGATTATATCAGTAGAGAATTTTTTAGCATTTTGAGCAAACAGAACACTTTATTGGAGAACATCTGTGGAAACACAATTTGAGACGAACCCTTATTGTTTTTACAGAATAATCGGAGAATACAACATAGCCACACTAACTCTCTTTCACGCAACAGGTTTGAGAACATACAGCTTACACGCATGAGAATCCACTGTTGCTGTCAAGTTCCCTACAAACTTTTGCTTCAATGTCTTGTGCTGTTTTCACATCACAACAAAACACATTCGTCAGAAGACAAAATATCAGATTTTTTTTAGTGTATTTATATACAGTTGAATATGTATGCATTTCTGTGTGTATGTATGTATGTATGTATGTATGTATACCTCCCATAGATCTCTGGCTTGAACGATGCTGTTTGCAGGGATCTCAATATCATCCCAAAGAGCAGTAATCGAAGTTCGCGATGGTCCACGGTTCAACAGAAGCAAAGCTACTCTGTAACCTGACAATGGTCCTGCCCAAACCTGATTCCATTTCCCAATTCATTACCAAAAAACAAAGTATTCTTTTAGATAAAAGCTTATGTCCATAGACGCAATAATAAATGTCTAGTATTTAGATGTAATCTGACCTCTATATCACCTTCCATTCTAACCTTCTTGGCCTGAACACCGTGTGGATCTACAAGAAACGTCTCCTTTACTTTATCGTAAATTCAAACATGGTTTTAATTAAGGAGTCAAAAGATGGCTAAACCAGTTATTAAAGTACCTTGATTAATAGCAATGACTTCCTTGTTTGCAACAATCTCCATTGTTTCTTTGGTCATGTTTCTTATGTCACAACCAAGTAGAAGAGGAGCCTGAAATATATATGCAGCATTGGTTTCAGACTTGATACATTTTGATTGAACGGAGTTGCTCTAAGTTGGGAATTTACTTACCTTTGAGATTGCCCATATGCTGAAATGGACTATGTACTCCTCTTTAGTCATCCCTCCATTACCCACTTCAAGCATATCCGGGTCTGCAACCAACAACAAAAAACTCAACAATGTTTTCTCCAAAATCTTAAAATATGCAAAAACACTTAAAAAACAGGTCTCTACCGTTCCAGCCACCAGGCCTTGCATGCTCAGCGTAGACTTCATTCATGTCTGCTATTGAGATCATACTGTAATAAGCCCCACAAATTGTTAA
>NC_025692.1:23950080-23968096 GCF_000633955.1 Camelina sativa | reverse complement strand
CTACCGTTCCAGCCACCAGGCCTTGCATGCTCAGCGTAGACTTCATTCATGTCTGCTATTGAGATCATACTGTAATAAGCCACGCACATTGTTAAGATGAGAAATCTTCAGCGTTTTTGAAGAAAGATTTCGCCATCTTTTATCTTTTACTCTTACCTAAGCCAGGTATCTTTGATGTCATTAGTGGTTCTCCAACTGTTGCCTACTGGAGATCCCCATAGAGCTGGATGCATATCTCCCCTGATAACAACACGATTTGAATTAGTCATATTCTTCCACAGAGGAATAAACACAATCTTCTTATTGAAAAAGAACATGATTTAATACCATTCACACAAGGAGTGAAAGATGGGGCGGCCAGATTTCATCAGAGCTCGGGTCATCACTGGATACCTGAAGAGTATCATCATCCAATGAATGTGAATCTCTTCTGTTAAAAATATCAGGTGGCTAAATAAACCTGAACTCAACTGGTATCATTAGTTATACCTGACAGTAGGTTTAGAGCCATCGTTGTTGCAGTTGTCATACTTCAAGTAATCAATTCCCTGAAATTTCAAGCCCAAGCATTGTCACTACTCATTCTCTGAAAACTAGGTAGGTGGCCAGTTTTATGAGATGAAAAAGAATGTCAGAAAACAAGAATGACATCTAACGTACCCATTCTGCAAAGGTCTTGGCATCATGCTCCTCATAGCCTAAAGAACCTGGCATGGTTTTGCTGCAGGTAAAGTACCTATAAACCAAAAAAATTATAAGGACAATGTGTATTCTTTAGTTCAAATCACTGAAGCTATGATTCTAGAAACAAAGGCAATTAAAAAGTTTACCCGGCATCTGAGTAAATCCCAAGCTTAAGGCCCTTGCTGTGAACATAATCCGCAAGGGCTTTAATACCAGAAGGGAAAGTTGACTTCTTTGGCACCAGACTTCCCTAGAAAACAGATTTGAGGAATATAACATACAGCAAAACTGCAGAATAAGAAATGAAACCAGGTAACACCAAACAAGTGTTTAATACCTTGTTGTCACGAGCAATTTCAGCCCAACAATCATCTGAGGAACAAAACCAAGAGTTTAGTACTGTGAAGAACAATATATAACTCATGAAAAAGTTTTACTCTTTAAGCAATCACACTGATATAATGATTATTCATATTATGTTGTTGCCTGTAGGAGCCATACCGATGTTAACATAGTTGTAACCAAGCTTAGAGAGGCCAGTAGTAACCAAAGCATCAGCTGTTGCAAGCATCAAATTGACTGATTTGTTAAGATAACAGATAACTAGAGATGCAAAGATTAATCCAGGATTGAAAAAAAAAAAAATTGAAACTTTACCGGTTTGTTTGATCATGTTCTCATCTATGTTGCAGCTGAAATGGTTCCAGCTATTCCACCTGCAAACATCATCACATTGAACTTCATTCAGACATCATCAAGAAAGAACACAAAAAAAGCAAAACACTTTTCACAACATAGAGATAATCAATCGATTATGAACTTAGTCTGAACACAAACAGTTCAGGACAAAGAAGTTAAATTCAAGCTACTACGATTATGGTCAAAGACTATGGTTGTAGAATGTGTGTTCTCTTCCGATTTCACAAACTCCAATTTAGGGAATCAATGGTAAAATCAAAGGGAAAGAAGGAAGCAGAGTTATACAGACCCCATGGGAGGAGTGACGCCGAGGCCATTAGCGAGCAAGTGTCTTCTTAAGATCTCAGAGTCGTCGCCGTCAACGTCAACTGATCTCGAAGACTCGACCATCGTCATCATCACCATTGATAAAACCATCATCACAAGTATCGTTGATATCTTCACCATCTCAAGTTTCTCTGTTCTCGTCATCTCTGGAAAAATCTTGTCAAACAAAAAACAGAGTGCGAAGCTTAAGTAGTTGACGAATGACGAACACTGCTTTGTTTGTACTTGTAGCTGTAGTAGAGAGAAGCTTAAGAGTGTTCTTCTATAGACTATACATATCTGTTTATTCCAGTTTTGCCCCTCAAACTCTTATCTGTATTTTCTTTTCTTTCTTTTTTTGGGAAAAATGTGTTTCCGTTTTTCTTTTCTTTTTTTCTAACTTTCCGTTTTTAACAAAGTTAACAAATCTTTAACGTCCATATAAGCCAAAGATCTTGATATATATAGTCGTAAATCCAGAGTCTGACCAAAGTTAACGTTGGAGATTTTCAGAATTTGTAAAAGTATTGTTTTAGTGGAAGCAAAATCAAAATCAAACACTTGGGTCTGCTTTTAGGAAAAGTTCTATATTGGGTTGTGTGTTATCACTTACCCATCAATCAGTGTATTGCTGGATATGTAATTGTGAAAAGAAAAAAACTCTACACTTTGTTGTGTTTACTCTCTTAATAATAACTTAAATGTATGATTTTACTTAATTTCTTCTAGTGAACAAAAATGTGTGATCAGTATTTTCATTTCTTTTTTACTATACGATTTTTTTTGGTGTTTATATTACTTCTAATGTTGATATTAAGAGTAGTTAAATCAACAAATTAATAATTTTGTATAATATCCTAGTTTTGATTATGAATTTTTCAACATCCTAGTTTTGAATATGTGAGATAAAAACAAAAAATAATTGTTTGTATTAAAGGTAAACTATAATTTCTGGATTTTTCTTCGAAATATGCGATATGTCCTTTTCTTGTCAAGAAATATATGTACATTATATGTCTTTGTTATGGACTTAAAAAATATAGAAGGTCTTTGATTTCTGTACGTCTTTTTTTTTGGTCGGCATATATCATTCCTTCTCCTTTTAATTTTGTTTTCGCTCGAGGGTTTTCAAAAACTTATTTATATATCAGTCTTGTGTTACGTTAAGTGTTGGGTACTAATCACTCCTACATAGTACCTCGGGACAAAAGAAAAAAATAAAGTTATGAAAAAATCAATAACTCTATCCGTTTAATCCGTAGTTTAGTTTTAACTCTGGTTTATGATGACATGTATTTTGTCACTTTTTACCTTATAAGTTGCTTAGTTTGGAGAAAGAACATTACCATTCCCCAAAAAAAATCAAAACCTGATTCACAAGTAAACACCCTCCAAATAAAAAGAGAATCAACAGTGACTTCATGAATCAACTCTCCGACCCACCTTCTCCACATTCCCTCCAATCTCTCTCCTATGACTATAAAAGGCACCCTCTTATATCTCCACGATATCGTACTCGTTCAAGCAAGCATAATCATCATCATCATCATCAAGACTCAAGAGAGAGAGAAAATGTCGGACTGGGGACCGGTGCTAGTGACGGTGATACTCTTCGTGATGCTCACGCCAGGGCTTCTGTTTCAGTTGCCTGGACGGCAAAGATACGTTGAGTTCGGTAATTTTCAGACAAGCGCTGTATCAGTTATCGTCCATTCTCTTCTCTACTTCTCCCTTGTCTGCGTCTTCCTTCTCGCACTCAAGATTCACATCTACATCGGCTAGTTTCAACTCCGTTGCTAATGTTATCTTTTCCAAGTTTTCTCTTCAACTTTTTTAACCTTAACTATCATTTATATCCAATATTTTAATCTCCAAATTAATGTACCTTTTGTTTGGACTATCATTTATATGGTCCATTAACACTTTCTATCGGACCCATTTGTTTTAATTTATGTGTTTACCTTTTCTCTTCTTGTAAACGCAAATATTATGCTTAAAATATTAATCATTGGCATTGTTAGTTACCTTACTTAAGTTAGCTAGATGAGCAAGTCTGCCTTCGAAGCTGGACATCCGATTATTTGTTTGCATTCGTTTAAGTTATTCCTCTTATAATTATGGTTATTCATGTTGCGAATGCTCTAAGTCATGAACAAAAAGTAGCTGGTCTATATGTGTTGAAGAATAATATAGTATGGCGCATCTTGTATATATGAACAATTCAAATGAATCAGTCACCCAAACGTGTTAATTCGGTTATTCTGAATATACATATAAAACCTGATTCTTTACTTACTAATGAGTTAAGAACAAAAACTCTACACCTACATATATGAGATAAAAAGATAAGAGTGAGACATAATGGAAACTAGGGATATATCTAAATTGAGCCAAAACCCATTTGAACACTGAATATGTGAAAAGCATAAACGTCATCAGTAGAACCGAAACAAATGCCTTAATTAACTGCAAGATCGATCCCTTTCACGGAATTAGACAATAATATGTATATAAGTTCAAAAATTACAACCGACTACATTACTTAATTCGAACTTCAATCAATTAAGAATAGGACCTAGCTAGGGACGATCATAAAGTAATAGTGATCCATAAAACCACTCCATCTTCTTTGAATCTTTTATTGTGATTATCTTCGTAGTCAAGTACTTCTTTCTCCTCATCAGACGTGTGTCATCAAGTTCTTTATTTGCAGATTTTGTCCTAAACTAAGACACAAATATCCAATTATCACCTACTAAAAGCCAAGAAAACATTTTCTCGTATGTGTTGACTCCGATTGTTAATGTACCAAATGCGATTGACAAAAGCAAACCGATTAAGTAACCAAAATAAACCGGTTATCGTTATTAAGTGGACTTAAAGCACACCGACAGGAAATGACAAATACGATTACTTAAGGAGTAGTAGTAGTTTGATAAACTGTATTTTGCTTAATTACGATAAAAAGTATGCTGTAAGTAACTTAAAATAAAATATCAACCGAATCAAATAAATATGACGAACGCCAATACTTTAAAACTCTATAATAATCAGTATCAGACAAAAATATTACCTCCTTTATTTTTTGAACAGACAAAAAAGAACAAAAAAATTCACTTAAAGATAAAATATACTGTGTGTGACATTAGAAAAAGGGAAAAAAATTATCATATTTAAATGATATTTTATCAGAATTTTTTTTTGTATTAAAGTAAAAGAAGAACACTTTTACTAAGATGTTTAATCCAGATTTTTTTGTTCTGTATATAGTTTCAGATATAAAATAGAAAGTCCTGATATAACTCAGTTTGGTATGCTTTTTAAGCTTGTTTAATCAAATACTATAGTTATATAACATTTTTTTTTTTTTTTTTGTCAGGAATCAACTTGTAACTTGTAAGTTTGTTTGGTCTCTTTGAACAGGTATTACTTTACCAAACAAGTAAAACAAATAGCCTTATGTGATATTTTTTTTGTCAGGTAAATAAAATTACAGAAAGTAGAGTAAATCGATTTTGTAAAATTGAGAAAATGTTACCTAACGACGTTGTCAAGAAATTGATTATGGAATTTGAAAAAAAAAATGATTATGGAATTTGAATAGAGAGAAGAGGTAAATAATAAAAATAGAATTAAAGCAGCTTCCTCTCTCTCTCTCTGCTACCTTGTGTGATTTGTCTGTGTGTCATTCACATTTCTCACACTCTCTCTCTCTTCTCTCTTCGCCATTAGAGGAGAAAACACATTATGAAAGATATGTAAAAGAAGAGTTAACTCATTCAACAACTCCATTTGTTTTTTTTTTTAGTCTTCATCGTAAAGGGAACAACAACAGTACGACGTTTACTGCAAGATACTGTTCCTCAATCTGCATTCTTTTCCAATCAATTTTGGGTTCGGAGCTGAGAGATTTTGCTTTCTGGGTTTTTGTTGGAGATCAATTAAGCTTAAAATTTACTGGTATGCTATAATAGTTTCTTCATCACTCATCTCTTTTCTATTGGATTTTTTTTGTTGTTGTTGTTGTTACTGATCTTCTATTCCCAGATTTCAGATTGCCGAAGCGGAGATCTTAAGCTGCTTTGAGCTAATTTAAATATTTGAATGTTGGCCGATGTAAGGGTTTCGTTTCCGCCATGAACACCAAGCGCGCCTACAAGCTCCGTATCCTTTTCTTGTTTATTTCAAATTTTCTCTGATTTCGTCTTTTTAGGGTTTGTCTGTGGGAATCATTGATTTAACTTTAGTGTCGCTTTTAGCTATGGTTCACGAGATCTGTATGCACTTCTTAGCTTTTCTTTTGAGCTTTATGACTGTTGGGGGTATCTGTGTGCTTCCAAATTTAAAGACTTTTTTAGTCAATTTTTTGTTAGTTTTGCTTAGCCCTTAACTTATGTGATACATTTGGTATTCCACAGAGGAATTTGTGGCACATTCTGCTGCTGTTAATTGTCTTAAGATTGGGAGGAAGTCCTCCAGGGTTCTTGTAACTGGTGGGGAAGATCACAAGGTCAATCTTTGGGCTATTGGTAAGCCCAACGCCATTCTGGTCAGTCTCTCATTTCTCCCTCCATTGCTTTCTTTTTCGGACTGCCTCCGGTAGATTATGAGTTAGTTAGTTTTAGGGGGAATGCGACACACTTTAGATATAATGTAGTTGAGCGGGTTTGAATATTGTCTGTCTGACCTGTCTACTTGTGGGTTTTTTTTGTGGTCAGAGCTTGTATGGGCATTCGAGTGGGATTGATTCAGTAACGTTTGATGCTTCGGAAGGCTTAGTAGCAGCAGGAGCTGCTAGTGGTACAATTAAACTTTGGGATCTCCAGGAGGCAAAGGGTAAGTTTAGTAGTTCTATGTTCATCTTAATTTACTCTTCTCATCCTCTGTTTAGTCAGCCACACCCACCTCTTATATTTACTAGATATGTAATTTTTTTTTGCATCTTATCTATGAGTAGTTGTCAGAACTCTCACTGGTCACAGGTCGAATTGCATAGCCGTGAATTTTCACCCTTTTGGCGAGTTTTTTGCTTCTGGGTCTCTGGACACAAATCTTAAGATATGGGATATAAGGAAGAAGGGATGCATCCATACTTACAAGGGTCACACTCGAGGGATCAACGTACTCAGATTCACTCCAGATGGTCGTTGGATTGTTTCTGGAGGAGAAGATAATGTTGTCAAGGTTTGTAGCTGTCTTTTTCCTTTCTTGGGGAGGACAACTGGGGAGTCAATTTGATAGAATTCAGAATCTTTATTTTCTGAGGATACTTTGAAGAACAATACCGCATTTTGTTTAATAGGCATAGACTGGTACTAAGAGATGAGAACATGCGATTATTTGATGTCATCTCTCCGCGGCTGAACATGCTATTATATAGGGGAAAACTTTTGCTTAGAGCTAACATACTACCTGCTCAACTTGGATACTTAGATTATCTGACTTTCCTATCTCTTTTCTTGGAAACTTAGATTATCTGCTCTCTTTTTAGACTATCGCTTTGTCTCATCTCAGAGTTTGTACTGCTAGTGCTTACTATACTTTTTATCCCGAAAGTAAGTTACCTGCAATTTTTGCTTTCTCTCTTAACGTTGGATCTGATATGTGGGTTGCTTTCACCAGGTGTGGGATTTGACTGCTGGAAAACTTTTGCACGAGTTTAAGAGTCATGAAGGGCAAATTCAGAGTCTAGATTTTCATCCCCATGAATTTCTGCTAGCAACAGGTCTGTATCACACTTACTTAACTTCATAACGTTGAAGCTCTTAGATTTTCGGGTGACATAGATTTATCACACAATGATATGAACCTGATTTATTCTTAAAGCTAGATGTGCTATGAGCAAGATAAAATGTATAACTAACCCCAACATCATTAGACCACTTTGCATCATCGACTCTTAGTAACTCACATATTTACAACTTTCTCATATGTTTAGCGTTCGGCTATTTCTTTTTATGGCATCCTTTACCTTACTTCAGTATTCATAGAATCTATGTTTTTTTTTTCTTTCTTTTGCCTATGGTAATAGGTTCAGCTGATAAGACTGTAAAATTCTGGGACCTTGAAACATTCGAGCTTATTGGTTCTGGTGGAACTGAGGTATCATGTGTTGTCTGTACTACTCCTAGGTATGTGCTGAGTCTAATTCGAGTATTCGATCTTTCTAATATTCTCATTTTTTAGACTACTGGGGTCCGATGCCTGACCTTCAATCCGGACGGAAAGAGTGTGCTTTGTGGATTGCAAGAAAGTCTCAAAGTAAGTTCTTCCGGATGTGTTAGTTAGAAATATATGAACTTAACAAATCTCTCTTTCAAGGATATAACACTTATATATCACTGCTTTTAATCTTATTATACATGTTTGCTGTCCTTTCTTCACTAACTTCCATGCAAATTGTAGATTTTCTCTTGGGAGCCAATAAGATGTCATGATGGAGTGGATGTTGGATGGTCAAACTTGTCGGATATGAATGTTCACGAGGGAAAGCTTCTTGGTTGCTCATACAATCAAAATTGTGTAGGCGTGTGGGTTGTGGACCTCTCGGTATCTCTCTCTCCCTGCATGCTTTGTTATAGTTTTGCCTGTTCCGTAGTTGTTATCTCTAAGCTCTCCATCCAATTTTTTAATGACATTCTCAGCGCACTGAGCCTATGAGTGGAGGCGCCAATCAGTCAAATTCCCATCCAGAGAAAACATCAGGCTCAGGCAGAGATCAAGCAGGTCTGAACGATAACAGCTCAAAGGTTATTCTCGGAAAGTTGCCTGGTTCCCAGAAAGTGGATCCTTTATTGAAGGAAACAAAGTCTCTTGGAAAATTATCTGTTTCTCAAAACTCGGATTCTTTGCCAAAAGAAACAAAGTCTACCGGAAGGTCATCAGTATCTCAAAGTTCAGATCCTTTGGTAAAGGAACCAAAGCCTCACGGAAAGTTGTCAGTTACTCATAGCGCAGACGCAGTAAAAGAGTCAAGAACCTTGTCATGTAAGTTTTACTTAATTCTCTATTTTCTTTCTCTTTTCGCTCTTTGCTATAATGTTACGGCTTATTATTATTGCATTTTTGGTTTGTCTGCTATTTGTTGAAGCCACAGGAGGTATATCAGACTCTCCTAGTCCTCGCAGGGTTACTTTGACCAATGATCCGAAAATTGCTTCTGGTGTTTCTACAGTTGTCCCTACTGCTGCAGCTTCAAAGAGGAATTTTGGAAAAGCTAACCCAAAGGCGAATCCTCCAGTAGTCAATAAAGAAGATTATTTTCAAGTCATTGTCCCCAGAACAGACCCAATAATTGAGCAGGCATCTGAATCCAGAGCAGAACTTGACATAATTGGAAGAACTATGCCATATTCACTGCAGTCAAAGGCTGCTGATTCTCGAAGGCTGTTGAGCAGCAGAAATGAGCCAGATCGACCAACCAGTTCGCTTCTTGAAAGGTCGCAGTCTCAGCCTATAGAACCAAACACTTTACAAGATGCAAATACATATCCTAGTGACGAAGGTGGCACATGGGATACAGCTGGGAGAACAACTAAAGATAACAGATACAGGGGATATGGAAGGTTTAGTTCAAGATCATTGGTGAGATCACCTCCGAGCAATTACGACCAAAGTTGTATGTTTAAACGCCTTTCCCGTCTTCCTTTTGTTTTAGAGTATATATGAATGACATTTGATATTGCTCAACTATCTTGGCATCTTAATTACGGAGAACACTTTTATGAGTTTATGAAGGACTTGGGTTTATATATATGAGTTCCTAGGAATCAGTCTTTAGGTATATATGTTGTTTTTGAGTACATTGTTTTAGTAACATAACTTCTTATTTAGTTGGTCCTAGGAATCAGTGTTTTTTAGTACGTCTATATTATACATACGTATGTTGAGTTTTCTGGATCCTGTGCTCAGTTCTAAGCTAACTAACTCTTTATTTCAGCTGACTTGAGTAGCTATAATGCAAATAGAGATTCAAGTCCTACTGAAAGTCGAAAAGGAGGTAACTCTTTCTGAACATTTTTTTTTTCCCCTTTTAATGTGCGTATGAAAAAATTCTCATTATCTGCCTTGACATACTAGGAAGACTGCACTCCCTCGTTCTAAATAGGGAAAGAAGAGGAAGATTTTCAAACTTTGAGGGTCCTGTTTCGAGTTCTTCTGGAGGAAATATGACTGCACCAAACATTCGCTCTCCCAATATGGTAATGACATTAAAGTTTTGTTTTTTATTTGGGATCTCGAGGCTATGAAACATGGACTGTAGAAGGGCAAAAGAAAGAGCGATGAGTAATTAGTCAGATGTCAGATCCTTTTTTATAAACTTTTAACTGATCCTACATCTTCAGCGTTTTAGTAGACATGAAAATTCCCAGTTACCAGTCTTCAACATCTCATATAGTCATGCTTACGCTGTGTTCCTAAATCTCAAGCAGAGAGGAAATCATGTGCCAGTTGATCAAGGAATCACTTCTGTTAGCGAAGAAGATATAGCTGCAGACATAATGGGGCAACACGATCAATTTGTCAGCTCTATGCAGTCTCGCTTGGCTAAGTTACAGGTAATACCAAGAAAGCATAGACTATGATAATTTTTTTGGTCTGTTTTACTAATTAGAATGCTAGCAGTAAAATACTTCATATATTTCCATAAACATTGTTAATCTACTAAATAGCTTCACCTAATTTGCAGGTAGTCCGTAGATATTGGGAAAGAAATGATATTAAAAACTCGATAAGTTCGATAGAGAAGATGGCTGATAATGCTGTAAGCAACTTCTGTTTGTTACCTATCAAATCAATGTATATAAAAAACACCACGTATATATTTCCCACTTACGCAAACTCTCATTATTTCATTTGGTACAGGTCATTGCGGATGTTCTACTTATAGTAAACGAGAGACCTGAAATTTTGACACTGGATACTTGTACCTCCCTTCTTCCCCTTTTGACAGCTCTTCTAGGGAGCAACGTGGACCGGTAAGCTATTCATTATGAAGAACATAATGACATGGTCATTTATCAAACTGTGAACCCGTAGTTGGTTTGTTTTTGTTTTCTAATAACCGTTTCCTGTCTTTAGTCATTTGAGTGTCTGCCTGGATTTGCTGCTTAAGCTGGTAAGAATGTATGGGTCACAAATTTACTCGTCGCTGTCGGCTCCATCATCTGTTGGTGTAGATATTGAGGCTGAGCAAAGGTTGGTTCGAGCTTCAATCTTACCCTTCATTGTAACTTTCGATTGCAATTTACTCTCTTATTTAAGTCAAATATGTTTTTGGTATTCAGGATGGAGCGGTACAGTTGTTGCTTTGTAGAACTCGAGAAAATCAAGGCTTGCCTTCCCTCTTTAGCAAGGTGAGTAATTTTCGTCTACTGGACAATGAAGAGTTAAATGGTTCTCTTCTCTCTCTCTTTTTTGTTAAGTCTATTATTACGTCTTATGTATCTCTTTATGGATGGATATGCAGAAGAGGAAATTTGGTGGCAAAGACTCTGCATGAACTCAACTTAACATTTCAAGAAGTTTCATCGTGATGACTCCTTACTTTTTGGATGTGGATTTGGTTCCAGTGTGGAGTTTAACAAAACTAAAGCTAATTCTACCAAACTAACCAAAATAGTCTATGGAAGACTAACTAATCCTCGCGTATTGCGTCAGGCCACACTGCTCAAGTCAGCAACCTTTGCTTTGCGGGAGCAAGATCTCCACGGTTACTGTCTCAGTTTCAAGCTAACTCGGTGTGTAAAGAGCCATTTCGGCTGTTGTATTGATCTTCTAGGTTATCATATCTTCCACAATGTTTAGCTATTGTTCTTAAGAGCACAAAAGAGAAGCCTATATTTAACAAAACTGGTTTTCTAGAAGATTCAGATCTTGAAATACTTGTAGCCAAAATCGGGATTTGTCATTCCCTCTTCCCAATCTCCGAGTCGTTTACCACCAAATACTACTTGTTGAATGCCCAAGTACCTGAAATTTCATATCAACAAAGATTAAAGTTTTCTGCAACAAATAAGGAATCAATCAAAGAGGATATAAGGAAACAAACAAGTTCTCTTGTGTTACTTACTCTGAACTCATAACTGTCAAACAGTTGAGAAGCACATCAAGCGCGAAGATATCGGAAGTACCAAGATCAACCCTACAACAAACATTGCAAGTAAAGTTCAGACTAATTACGAAATGGGTTGCATTATGAAAGGATAATGTCAGAACAGTTGATTACCACACACGACCCCAGTTGTCTTGAAATTCGACATCGCTGATGTCATGAAACGATGAAGGCATCACTTTGAAGCCCTTCTCTCCGTCGTAGAGAGGATCATATTCTAGAGATGAGTTTGCTAGCTGTAATCATAGTTCATGTTATATCATTAAGACGAGAGTGAAGATGACCATGGAAAGGGGAAGAAAAACATGATTAACAACTGAAATGGATGATGGTGTGATTGATAACAGGTTAAGGATCAGTAGCAAAAATATAGAGCAGATAATGAACAAACCTGTAAGTTAGATGTATTGAAAGCGCCCAATCTCCCCATAACATACCATGCCTGTATAACCTGTTAACAAAAGAAAAAAAAAGGAAGAAGCATTGAGCCATCACAGCAAGACTCGACGTTTTGCAATCAATAGCAAAAAAAGAAGATCAATTTCTTACACTTCCAATAAGATCAACATCTCGATCTGAAGGCGTTCCATAGAGCTCAAACCATATGAAGGAATCAACAGGATTGAAACTGCAGTCATCAAAATAAGAATACTGGTCAAATAAATGGAATGGGATTCTGAAGTAGTCTTATATACTCTTATGTTGAGGAACGAATGCAGCAGAAACAAAAGGGAAGCATAATACAATATAGATGTTAAAAAAAAGTTGCTCACTCTCTGAAGTTAACCTTGAAAGAAAGCACAGAACCAGTCTTCTGCTTCTGGAAATCTTTTCCCTTCTTCCTAACCCTTTCTTCAACCTGAATAGATTTAGTAAACACAAACATGTCGAACATCACAATGGATAGAAACAAACAACACATAGAAATGTCTCAGGTCATATGCCAAATCTTCATTAGCAAAGACACTATAACAGAGAAGTAAACTCAAATTTACCTTCTTTCTCATGAGCTCAGGGTTTCCAATGCTATCACCAAGAACAGCTCGAAGCTCTTCATCATCTTTACACGCACTTTCCAGTACCCTGCATTTATAAATTCCACCAATTCAGTAAAACGTTTCACGAATTTCTCGTGATTTAGGCAAAAACACAAACACTTGGAGTGCAAAAAGAAAGAAGTACTTTGCCCAAGATGGGTAATCGTGAAGACGATCGTAGTCGCGTTTTCTCTTCTCTTCTCTAACCTTGAGTAATCTCCTTCCTCTCGCCGACGTCCCCGACCCTTTCTTCGCCGCCGACACTCCGCCGTCACTGTCACCGGTGTGGTTGTCGGAATTAGCGGAAACAGCGACGAGAGTGGGGAGATTACGTTTGAGGGGAGAGAATGGTTGTGTTTGAGTGATAAAGAAGGGATAGAAAGCGAAATTGAGATTCATGGTTGTGCATGAAGACGACAACGATAAGAGATTATTTTCGTACATTTTCTTGTTCGATCTATTCGCGTTTTCGGTTTCAGTAACTAATCAAGCTCGAGTTTGTGTTTCCTGCGTTCTTCTTGTTTATTTTGCTCTTTCACATTTTCATCGGTTTACAACATTTTCAAACTCGGTTCAATCCGGTTAAGACTAACTTATCCAGCAGAACAGAAAAGTCAAACCAGTAGAATCATATAACCCGTGAACGACGGTGACCAGACTCCAGAGAGAGAATGAGAACCCAAATCGAATGTAACTCTGGCAAACAACTTGGTCTATATGAATAGCAAACCGGAATACCATAACGGAACTGAAAACTAGGTTGGAACAACACCCCTCATAGTCCTAGGCTCATAGCTTAGCACATTGGACACAAGACCTGACTTCTTGCTGGTTCTTATGATCACCTATCCACCTCTCTCGCTAATTGACTGCGGTTTATACCTACACCTTCGACTACTTCTGTAGTCATGGCTGCAACAAAAGGTTGCAGCAAACGAACCACCACATTGACCTTAAAAGACTCAAATTTGCCCAAAAAAAGACCTTGAACACTCACAGGAACCGATTCTTTAACACTCATGCAATTTGAGAAGAATCAGTATGGCTACTAATTTAAAGACTCTCCTACAAAGATCTCAAATGCTATAGACCACTGCAATGTAATTCATCCAAACAAGTACCTAGAAAACACATCTGATGTCATTCCTTTTTAGTTCCTGATCCTAAACTACAAACAAAGATTTCTGTATAAGAATCAACCGTTAACACTCACAGAGTTACAGAAACCAGTTTCTTAAAAATCTTCATACCAACTACAATGGACTTCATAACCCCACAACGAATTATAGACTTTGAGGATAAGATAAATTCAAATGTTGATCTGAAGAGAACCCCATCAAACACAAATACAGTTTTAGCAGACTTCCAAGCTTTGTCAATGGATCAAGAAACAGCTTTTTTTTTGTTTATTTCTCCAACATAAGAAGCAGCAAAGCAATAGAGGATTCAAGAATGGGTGAAATGTTATGTATATAATAAGCTAAATTGTATACAAAAGGGTACATACAAACAAACCCATTCCATTCACAAAAGATTTTTCTCAAGTCTAATTAACATCAGAAAGAGAAGAAGAAAGCTTTTGCCTTTTGGTTTGAATTCAATCACGGATCAATTAACTCGAACTCGTCTTCCTTAAGATGCGTGAAGAACTTAACAGGGCCACGACCTTCGATCTCTTTCACAAACTGTACCTTAAACGGCAGATTAGCTGAGATTCTCTTTCCTTTCCAAAGAACGACGTAATCTTTGATAAAACCTTCCATCCCCATCAATTCAACCTCCGGAACACGAACCACATGGTAAACTTTCAATGGCGCCGTAACCCTAACCCTAGCCCCAATCTTCGCCTTGGCCTTCTCATCTTCCTCCTTCTCCAGTGACGTCGTAGGTGACGAGAGATCAGCGTCCGCGTCTACGGAAGCCGCCGATTTCACTGCAGTATCGCAACGAATCTTCGTCGATTTCCGCGAGATTGAGAAGGCGCATTTGCTTCGACCGCAGGAAGTGGATAATGAGGTAGGTATCAAGATAGACGAAGATGAAGAAGAATTGATCGCTTTGCGTCCGTAAACAGATGCAGCAGAGAGACAATCTTGAGATGACGGAGGACGAACGGCGGCGATAATCGCCGGTGACAGAGCGTAACCACTAGTCATCTGCGCCGGGAAAGAAAAAAAATCTTAAAAGAAAGTAAGAGTAAAACCAAAAAAGATTAATTGTTTTAGCGCCTCATCTATTTATATAAGATGCTTATTTTAATTAAGGTGATTACTAATTTTTGCTAATTGTTTGCTTTTCGGATTATTTTTGGATAATAAAGGTGACGCGTGTCAGACTTAAGACAATGTAAAGGATGAGGAACTTGTGGCTTCAGTTAAAGAATCCAACTGTAAATATCTTTGAGACAATCTCCAGATATTATTATTGGCACCATTTTTTTTTTGGTAAAAGTTATTGGCACCATTTTTATAAAACACAAAAAACTATATATTAATATTTATATATATCCACAATGGTATTCGGATAAGTTACCAAAATGAATGAAGTCAACTGAAAGACAAAAAAAGAGAGAGATAGGAGTAAAAAGGCTTTGTGTTGAGTAAGCCCCACAGGTTGCACTTGTGGCATTTTTGATCTCCATTGTTGCTATTACGACAAGGATTTAGAGTAGCTTTCTTTCACCATTGTCTTAACATATAGCTCTCCTGCTCTGTATGAAGATCTTACCTGCAAAGAAGTATATATAACCATTAACCAAATTAACATAAGCACATTTCTGGTTCTTCTATGTTCTCAGTTATTTTTGATATGAAGAGATTGAGAGCAAGAGATAGTTCGTGGCTTTACCAGTGGACCACTTGCAACATAGCGGAATCCTATTGATTCTCCGTATGTTTTCCAGAAATCAAACTTTTCAGGTGTGACATACTCTTTCACAGTCAGATGCAATGGAGTAGGCTGCATTGTAGAACAAAAGAAAGGTCCTTTTAATCATTGATGTTCTTTGGAAACTGAGATCTTTCTGTGTTGGAGATTGGAAACATGCGAATGATAGTCTAAGATATGTTAAGTAATGATTTTACCTGTAAATACTGGCCAAGTGTTAGAATGTCAACATCTATTGCTCTTAAATCAGCCATTGCTTCCTTCAACTCTTCAATTCGTCTGTTTCTCCCAGACCAAGCATTATGGATGTCTTTGTGATCATTCCAGGTTTGCTGATCTTTGCATGTTTCAAAACCGACATGCTCTGCTCATATCTGCATTCGCCACATACGATCCACATTTAAAAAAATATATCTATAAAAAAAGAGATTCACTACAACTAGAGATGCATAAAACTATCTATGTCTCGCTTTAACCGATTGAGGAGATAATTGACTATGTATAATAAGTGACAAAGTTGATTACCCATAACAGAGGATCAATTCAATGCTCAGCCGATCTATGCCATAACCAAATTCAGAACAAACAGAAAGATGAAGAACAAGAAAACAACACTCACCCAGCCCTAGGATCTCTTACAAGTCGCTGAAGCCTTTTCACAGTCTCAACATTGTGAGCAAAAACATCCAGTCCCGAGTGCACAAGAGTATCGACGGCCTCCAAGTCCCCGCGGAAATCAGAAGTTAAGCATTCTATCATAATATCCGGCTTATGTCTCTACAAAGATGAGATATACATTTTAATTTTCCAATTTTGAAACCAAATTCGTGTTAGCACAAAAAAAAGTATTCTTACGAGATGACAGCGGTCTTATCCTGTAAACTTGAACTGACAACTATGAGCATATTGAATCTTTAACTACTTAGATTTCAATAACACATTGCATAGAAAGTTAGACTAATAACCTTCATAGCTTTGACAGTCTGCGCAAAATGTCCACTTCCACCATCAGGTATATCGTCACGGTCTACACTAGTGATAACTATGTAGTCTACACTGCAACAAACGAAAATCCAAGAGCGCATATCATACTAAACCAATCATATATCAAAAACGATGCATAAGTGACTGTTGAGACTGCAATGACACCATTTTAGATATAAGCAGATTACTCAGACTAGGAATCAAATAAAAGTCACATACCCCCAACTGGCTATGGCTTTGGCAGTGTTCTCTGGTTCCATTGGGTCAGGAGGAGACGGATTTCTACTGGTTTTAACAGCACAAAATCTACAGCCACGAGTACAAGTATCACCAAGAACCATGATGGTTGCAGTTGCTACACCATCACCACCTCCATTCCAACACTGCACATCATCAAAAGCTAAAATTAAGCATCTTTAAATATCTTGATTGGATTAGCAAGTAGGGTACTCATCAGTGACCTCTATAAACCAAACTTACAGTTTCTCATACCCACAGTTCCATAAAATTGATACATATCAACAATGGTGGAGATAAAGAAAATGCTAAATGTTTAAATGTCTAAATGCTTGTTAGTCTCTTGTTATTGATTGCTAACTACACTAACCACAACTTGTAGTTTCACATTTAAATCCTCAACACAGACCATTCCACTTTCACACTTAGATCCTACTGGGGTTTTAAGTGAGGATTTGATATCTTTTGGTAATGAGAGTCAGATTTGATATCTTTTTGTAACGAGAGTCAGCTTTCTCCGCAAAATCTTTTTCGTTGTTTTATGGTGGCATGGAAGTTGGGGGTGGTGCTATGGTACCATTGGAGGACAAACCTCAAATAACAATGGTAAGTGAAGTTTTATTTAGGTGTTTTGCTTGTAACACAAGTTCTGTTTTTTTTTTTGAATATAATGTAAGAAACTTGTTAAGAAACTTACCATTGGAGGGATAAATTTTACAAAAGTTTTCTTAAGCAAATTTGTATTTTTGGTAATTAAAGTATTCTAACAAACTTGCTAACAAACTTACCATTGGAGATGACCTAAGGAGAACATAAACCCCAATCATATCATATAATATAAAGCTTCGCCGCCGTCAAGAGAGGAGGAGGAAGTAACTGATTGTTTACAATGGCGAATGTGGAAGAGATTGAGCACGAGGAGGAGAATATTGAGAAAAGGGTGCCGAAGCCATGGGACGAAGACCCAAACATCGACCGTTGGGCTGTCGAGAAATTCGACCCGGCATGGAATCCCACCGGCATGCTCGCTTCTACCGACGTCTCCACACTCTTTCCTCAACACAGAGAG
>NC_025692.1:23945600-23949505 GCF_000633955.1 Camelina sativa | reverse complement strand
TTTTTTTTTTTTTTTTTTTTTTTTCTGAAAATTATGTTGTTATAATTTGTAGGTTAAAGGTTCTATGACTATTGCAACGACGAGGGAGACAAGAGATCCGTACATTGTTCTCAAAGCTAGGGATTTGATTAAGCTTCTTTCCAGAAGTGTCCCTGCTCCTCGGGTATTATATATTACGTTTTAGGTTCGAACAAATTTATGCGAAGTCTGTTACTTTATGATATTTGTGGTTATGAATCTTCTTTTCACTTGGCATTATTACAGGCAATTAAGATTCTAGACGATGAGGTGCAATGTGATATCATCAAGATTGGTAACTTGGGTTCGGAATAAGGTACAATTCAGTCTTAGTCTCGGCGATTCTTACGATGGCCTAAGTTCAATTATAACACTCACCCCTGTGTTTGCATTTTTGATCCTTATCGATGTTGGTTAAATGTAATGTCAACATGTATATAGCATGCATAGTCAACGGGTCCTAATATAGACTTTATCTTTGCAGGAAAGATTTGTTAGAAGAAGGCAGCGACTTGTGGGTCCTAATTCCTCTACCTTGAAGGTTTGTCAACTGTCTGGTTCAAAGTCCTATATTTAACAGAGAGATGTTTAGTGATACTAGTCGTGTAATGCTTAAGAGGTTGTGCGAAACTGTTGTTGAGGCTTAATAATTTTGGGTTCTTGCAGGCGCTGGAAATATTAACCAGCTGTTACATTCTAGTTCAGGTAATCATGTGTTTCTTTTGCAAATGTCTTACTACAGTTGTACATTTTTCCTTCTTTAGATTTTTTCATATTTACTTGCTCCGTGGATTTAACAGGGAAGTACTGTAGCCGCAATGGGTCCATGGAAAGGTCTCAAACAAATCAGAAAGATTGTGGAAGACTGCATACAGAATAAAATGCGTCCTGTATACCATATAAAGGTTTGTATGGAAAATCTCTCACTTTTCTTTTGTTTGGTTCTATGTGCTTCACTTATACCACTCTCACGAGAAGTTGGTGTAGAAGCTTTTTCATTAGACCATGTCAAATGGATTCATATACTTCTAAACTTGGTTATGCAGGCACTCTTGATCAAAAAGGAACTGCTGAAGGATCCAGCTCTTGCAGAGCGTAACCACTAGTCATCTGCGCGGGGAAAAAGAAAAAAATCGCCGGTGACAGAGCGTAAACCAAAAAAGATTAATCGATTTAGCGCCTCATCTATTTATATAAGATGCTTAATTTAATTTAGGTGATTAATAAGAGCATTTGCATTGGTCCAGTCTCTCACCAATATAATATTAACTTTTTTGATGTAGAGAATTTTGAGAATTTCTTCCCAATTTTAAATTAGGGTTTTTCACTAAATTCCATTTTAGTATGTTCGTGTCTCTCTTTCTCTTTATTTCAGTGTGTGATTGACGAAAATGGTGAACGAGGATTGAAGATAACTGCAAAAGATAAGTATAGAAGAAACAATGCATGAATCGAAGGAGTTGTCGGTTGATCAAATTGATCAAAACATTTAACGGTTGACTAAGGCTGTTTGAGTTAATGTAGAAATTTACCATTTTTCTGAAAAACTACCGTAACCTAACTTTTGCTAATTATTTGCTTTCGGATTAGTTTTGGATAGTTAAGGTGACGCGTGTTAGACTTAAAGACAATGTAAGGGATGAGAGGTACTTGTGGCTTCAGATAAAGAATCCAACACAGTAAATATCTTTGAGACAATTTCCAGATATTATTATTGGCACCATTTTTATAAAACACAAAAACTATATATTAATATTTATATATATCCACAATGGTATTCGGATAAATTACCAAAATGAATGAAGTCAATTGAAAGACAAAAAAGAGAGATAGGAGTAACAGGCTTTGTGTTGAGTCCCAGGTTTCACTTGTGGCATTTATGATCTCCATTGTTGCTATTATGACAAGGATTTAGAGTAGCTTTCTTTGACCATTGTCTTCACATATAGCTCTCCTGCTCTATATGAAGATCTTACCTGCAAAGAAGTATATATAACCAAATTAATATAAGCACATTCCTGGTTCTTCAATGTTCTCAGATATTTTTGATAGAAAGAGATGGTAAGAGCTAGTTCGTGGCTTTACCAGTGGACCACTTGCAACATAGCGGAATCCTATTGATTCTCCGTATGTTTTCCAGAAATCAAACTTCTCAGGTGTGACATACTCTTTCACAGTCAGATGCAATGGAGTTGGCTGCATTGTATATCAAAAGAATGGTCAATTTGATGTTCTTTGGAAACTGAGATCTTTCTGTGTTGGAAACATGCGAATGATAGTCTGATATATGTTGAACTGATAATTTTACCTGTAAATACTGGCCAAGAGTTAGAATGTCAACATCTATTGCTCTTAAATCAGCCATTGCTTCCTTCAACTCTTCGTCTGTTTCTCCCAGACCAAGCATTATAGATGTCTTTGTGATCATTCCAGGTTTGCTGATCTTTGCATGTCTCAAAACCGACATGCTCTGCTCATATCTGCATTCGCCACATGTGATCCACATTTTTAAAAAAATACAAAAAAAAAGAGATTGACTACAACTGGAAATGCATAAAACTATCTATGTCTCGCTTTAACCGACTGAGGAGATAATTGACTATGTATAATTAGTGACAAAGTTGATTACCCATAACAGAGGATCAATTCAATGCTCACCCTATCTATGCCATAACCAAATTCAGAAACAAATAGAAAGATGAAGAACAAGAAAACAAAACTCACCCAGCCCTAGGATCTCTTACGAGTCGCTGAAGCCTTTTCACAGTCTCAACATTGTGAGCAAAAACATCCAATCCCGAGTGCACAAGAGTATCGACAGCCTCCAAGTCCCCACGGAAATCAGAAGTTAAGCATTCTATCATTATATCCGGCTTATGTCTCTACAAAGATGAGATATACATATTCATTTTCACATTCTGAAACCAAATTCGTGTTATGCACAAAGAAGTATTCTTACGAATACGGGATCAAGGGACAGAGCTCTTATCCTGTAAACTTGAACTGACAACTATGAGCATAGTTAATTCTTTCATTACTTATGATTTCAATAACATATTGCATAAAAAGTTACCTTCATAGCTTTGACAGTCTGCGCAAAATGTCCACTTCCACCATCACGTATATCGTCACGGTCTACACTGGTGATAACTATGTAGTCTACACTGCAACAAAGGAAAACCCAAGAGAGCATATCATATATTATAAACGATGCATAATTGACTGCTGAGATTGCATTAAGACCATTTTTTCTAATTTCATCCCCTCTTCATTTACTCTAACTTGGAGATCCAACTACAAAACGACAAGCAGTCTGATGCAACATTGCTTTTTTTCTTCTATCTTATTAACAGTTCTGAACCCAACCATTACAAAAGCTAAAGGAAGATATAAGCAGATTACTCAGACTAGGAATCAAATAAAAGTCACATACCCCCAACTGGCTATGGCCTTGGCAGTGTTCTCTGGTTCCATTGGGTCAGGAGGAGGAGGATTTCTACTGGTTTTAACAGCACAAAATCTACAACCACGAGTACAAGTATCACCAAGAACCATAATGGTTGCAGTTGCTACACCATCACCACCTCCATTCCAACACTACACATCATCATAAACCAAAATTAAGAACCTTTAAAGAAACAAAACCAAACTTACAATTTCTCATACCCACAATTCATAAAAACCGATACATATCAACAATGGTGGAGATAAAGAAAATGCAAACCTCGCCGATGTTAGGGCACTGTGCTTCCTCACAAACAGTGTTGAGATTGAGACGAGAAAGAGAATCTTTCACCTCCTGAAACCTCTCGCCTTGTGGAGCCTTTTGTCTCAACCAAGAAGGTTTCTTCACATTCGGATCTCTACCCGTGAATGGACCCATCTTC
>NC_025692.1:23878319-23944863 GCF_000633955.1 Camelina sativa | reverse complement strand
GACACCGCATTGGTCCGCATCGGCGACGAGACATCCCCGGACTCGCATCGGATTCTGAAACCCAAATTCAAGAATTTACTTGAATGATGATGATGATGCTTCTGAGTCGAGATCGAAATTGAGAAAGTGGGTTTCGTGAATGAACAATGATGAATCATGATGATTCGTATGGGGAAAAAAATGGAGTTTAGGCTGATTTGAACAGAAGAAGAAGAGTGTAAAAGAAGAGAGACTCTGGTTTGGTTAGCAACTTTGGGAAATCCGCCAACGACTCCTGCAGGTAATTTGGTTCGGTTTATACCGGTTGTATTCGGTTAGAGATTTTAGATTTATTCGGTTAGTGGGTTTTAATTTTTAATTAAATCAAGACCAGCTTGCGATTCCAGCCACTATTGTAATTTTTCTCGAAGGAGAAGATAAACCCTAATCATCATCATATCGTATAATATAAAGCTTCGCCGCCGTCAAGAGAGGAGGAGGAAGTAACTGATTGTTTACAATGGCGAAGGTGGAAGAGATTGAGCACGAGGAGGAGAATATTGAGAAAAGGGTGAAGAAGAAAGGTAAACACGACAAGCCGAAGCCATGGGACGAAGACCCAAACATCGACCGTTGGACTGTCGAGAAGTTCGACCCGGCATGGAATCCCACTGGGATGCTCACTACGAGCAAATTCTCCACACTCTNTCTAGTTGCTTTTTTTTTTTTCTGGGGTTTTATTGATATGTTTGAAAATTATTTGTGTAGGTTAAAGGTTCTATGACTGTTAAAACGACGATGAAGACAAGAGACCCGTTCATCGTTATCAAAGCTAGGGATTTGATTAAGCTTCTTTCCAGAAGTGTCCCTGCTCCTCAGGTATTATTACGTTGTTACAATTCTAGGCTCTAACAAATTTATGTGTTTGTTCTTCTATGTAATTGGAAGTCTGTTTCTTTCTGATATTTGTGGTTATCATCTTCTTTTCACTTGGCATCATTACAGGCTATTAAGATTCTAGACGATGAGATGCAATGTGATATCATCAAGATTGGTAACTTGGTTCGGAATAAGGTACAATTAAGTCTTACTCTCGGGGACTGAATTATGAGGCCTAAGTTCAATTATCTCACTCACCCCTGTGCTTGCATTTTGATAACTTCAATTATCTAAAGACAATCTATAGCTCCTTGATGTCACATTCTACTATAAACATGTGATTTCTTTAAATTGATTGAATGTAATGTCATTCTGTATATAGCATGCATAGTCAACAGGTCCTAATATAGACTTTATGTTTGCAGGAAAGATTTGTTAAAAGAAGGCAGCGACTTGTGGGTCCTAATTCCTCTACCTTGAAGGTTTGTCAACTGTCTGGTTCAAAGTCCTATATTTAACAGAGAGATGTTTAGTGATACTAGTCGTGTAATGCTTAAGAGGTTGTGCGAAACTGTTGTTGTATGCTTATGTCATATGTGTTTTGAGGCTTAATAATTTTGGTTCTTGCAGGCGCTGGAAATATTAACCAGCTGTTACATTCTAGTTCAGGTAATCATGTGTTTCTTTTGCAAATGTCTCACTTCAGTCGTACATTTTTGTTTCTTTGGATTTTTTTTTATATTTACTTGCTCCGTGGATTTAACAGGGAAGTACTGTAGCCGCAATGGGTTCATGGAAAGGTCTCAAACAAATCAGAAAGATTGTGGAAGAGTGCGTACAGAATAAAATGCATCCTGTATACCATATAAAGGTTTTTATGGAAAATCTCTCACTTTTTTGTTGGTTCTATGTGCTTCACTTATACCACAATCACGAGAACTTGGTGTAGAAGCTTTTTCATTAGACCATGTCAAATGGGTTCATATACTTCTAAACTTGGTTATGCAGGCACTCATGATCAAAAAGGAACTGATGAAGGATCCAGCTCTTGCAACTGAAAGCTGGGATAGATTTCTTCCCACATTCAAGAAGTATGGGACTCTCGATTTATTGATTAGTGTTTTGAGTGACATTTCTTAAATCGCCAGTAACTCATGAGTAGAGTGCATTTCGAATTTGATTTGTCAGGAAAAATGTTAAGCAAAAGAAGCCCAAAAGCAAGGAGAAGAAGCCATACACACCTTTCCCTCCTCCACAACCGCCTAGCAAGGTAGGAAAATTGCTTATGTGAATTATCTACCAATTCCTATATCGTTGTTGTCCATATCCTCCTATTGCATGTTTTTCGTTTGTGTTTCTATGTTGTTAAACCCTGTATGTTACAACGTTTCTCAGCATGGTTTTACTATATTTGCGCTGTTTAGTGTCTGCTTTCTAGTCTTTTGGTATTTGGGCCTTGCAAGTCCATCATTGTTCTCCAGGTTGTACGCTAATGCATGGTTTTGAACTTGTTATATGATTTTATTCCAGATTGATTTACAATTGGAGTCTGGAGAATACTTCATGAGTGACAAAAAGAAGTCAGAGAAAAAATGGCAGGAGAAGCAAGAGAAACAGACAGAGAAGAGTACAGAAAACAAAAGAAAGAGAGATGCCTCATTCCTCCCACCTGAGGTCTCTCTTCTAATTTGATTGTCAAATCGCGTCTCTCTACCTTTAAATTAATCCCAAAACCTCAAAATTCCAAACGCTTGACTTTGTTTGATTGGTTATCGCAGGAACCTGTGAACAACAACAAGTCAACCAATTCAGAGGATGGAAAGAGCGATATAAACGAGTTAACAAACTCTTTGAAGGTAAAACGAATAACCGCACAGCTCTCTTGTGTTGCTTTGGGGAACATGTACTGAGTTGGTTTTTTGTTGTTATGATATTTGCAGAGCAAGACAAAGGAGTTGAAAAAGCAGAAGAAGACACACGAGAGAGTGAATGCAGAGGATTATATTGATGCTCCATCTGCTGATAAACCTTCCAAGAAGAAATCCAAAAAGAATAGAGATTAAATTCTAAAACTTGTTTTTTTATCTTAAAAAATATTGAACATATATGTGTTCAAAGCTAGAAAATAAGTTGAAACTTTGTTTTTATGGATTCATTGCAGTTGCAGGTGATGATGTTATAAAAAAAAGTTTAAAAATTATCTGAGTAAGTTCGTTCTATTACTTCTATAATTCTCGTAATTTCCTTTTTTGTGGTTTCAAAATCTTTATTTTTCTAAATTTAGAACGGAATATTTATATACGCAGAGATATCTTTACGAGATTTAAATGACATATATTGACAACCTGTTAAATCGTTGGTAATTAATGAAATTTTGTAAAATTAGTTGATGTAGACGACGATATTGCAGTTGTTTTGCTCGGTTTCCATTTTTGGGTTTTGACCGGTTATTAACATTACATCTCTGTTGACTAATCAGAATCTTTTAATTACCAAGAAGAAGAAGAAGAGGGCACGTGGTGAATGGTGAAGATGCTTTACTGCCACTGGTCCTTGCCTTCCCCCTTCTCCTCCCTAATCAAAGTCGCCTGAGAATCTGAGCTCTCTCTCTCTCTCTCTCTCTCTCTCTCTCTCCCCTTTTTTTAAAATTCCTGCCGGAGATTTTGTTCTTTCCGTCAATCTCTACACGGAGAGAGCTCCACTCTCGAGCGGCGATTCGCTCGGTGGATTGTTCTTCCTCAATTCGTGCATTTCCTCAATTCGGTGGATTGAATCTTCTTCCTCGCGACGCCACGACTTTTTTTTTCTTTTCCATCTTCCAGTTTGGTAAATTACTTCTTAAAGCTAGATAGTTTCGGAGTGTGACTTCTTTTATTTCCTTCTTAGGTTTTGAGAGATAAGAGTAATGGGGGATATAATTTGGGTTGAGGAGGGTAATAATAATAATGTCTCTGCAATATCATCGAGGAAAAGAAAAGCTAGACCTAAAAGATTCGAATTTGTAGGATGGGGTTCGAGACAACTCATTGAGTTTCTCCAATCACTTGGTAAAGATACTACTGATATGATCTCTCGTTACGATGTTACTGATACCATTGCCAAGTACATTGCAAAGGAAGGTCTTTTGGATCTTTCTAATAAAAAGAAAGTTAAGTGCGACCGAAGGTTGCTTTCTCTTTTCGGGACTAGGACTATTTTCAGAATGAGAGTCTATGATCTGTTGGAAAAGCATTACGCTGAGAATCAGGATGATTCGGATTTTGATTTTCTTTACGATGATGAGACGCCGCAGATTATTTGTCACTCGGATAAGGTAGCTAAAATGGGGACTAAGGTTGTTAAGAAAGCTAGAGTTAGAGGTACTTTTGCTGCGATTGTCAGTGATAATATCAAGCTTCTCTACTTGAGAAAGAGTTTAGTTCAGGAATTGATCAAGTCTCCTGACACCTTTGAGGGTAAAATGTTGGGGAGTTTTGTGAGGGTTAAGTCTGACCCTAATGATTATCTTCAGAAGAACCCTTATCAGCTTGTTCAGGTTACAGGTAATTTTCTGAATTTTTTTATTATTAATTTGTGATTGTGTTGGCCTCATTCGTGAAACAAGATGGTCACATCACTATGATTATGTCTCTTTTGCTTACATATCTCTGGTTCTGTTGTAGAGAGTTGAGCTATCTTTGTGCTTTTGTTTTGTCTGTTATCTAGGCGTGAAGAAGGAACATGGGACTGATGATTTTCTTCTTCAGGTTACAAACTATATGACAGACGTTTCTATATCTGTGCTCTCTGATGATAATTTCTCCCAGGTAATTTTCTTTGATATAATTTTAATTCCGCAAAATTTTTTTCTTCTGATCAGTGGAGAGTCAGGTATCCATGTGTTCTGAGAACCAGCCACTGGGCTTCTCTTTTTTTGTTACTTAAATTGTCATTCATGATTACAATATTTGAAACAACGCCTATTCTAGCCAATATATTCTTACAATTTATCATAGCATTCTTGTAGGAAGAATGTGAAGATTTGCAGCAGAGAATAAAGAACGAGCTTCTTACGAAGCCTACAATTGTAAGTTTTCCCATTTTGCTGTGGTTTGAAAGATATTTATTTTCACTCTCTCTGTTAAAGATTTACAGATTTACAGATTTCTATCATAAATCCCAACGACTTGCTAGCCTTGCTGTTATGGCGTTTCAGATTTTGTAGTTCTTAAATCATAGTTCATTTTGAACCTTCGATAGGTGGAGATGGAAGAAAAGGCTAGAAGTTTACATGAAGATCAGACAAAACACGTATGTTTGCGAACATCCTCTCGTACTTCATTTCTGTATATCTTATTCATCATGCTTATGAGTGTGACTACAATGATAGCACATGAAGCACAGTCCTTTTACAATGATAAACTTTTAACTGTTAAGCAGAAAAAAGCGACTTGTGGTCCTTTATCTTTCTAACTGACCGTCAATTTTTGGTGACTGCCTTTTTAGTGGCTTGGAAGAGAAATTATACAGTTACAAAGGCTTATTGATCGGGCCAATGAGAAGGGATGGCGAAGAGAATATCCTTTTATGACGTTATAAAATGTTTCTATTGTTATAATTTTCAATGAAGAATATTGTTCGTAGAAAGTGATAATGAGATCTGAAATAAGAAAAAACGTCTTTGATTAGAGTTTTTCATGACTTATTGAGTTGTTACGCTGTCTGAGTACCTGGAGAAGAAGGTTCTTCTTCAAAATCCAGAAGAACAGGCCCGGCTATTCCGTGAAGTTCCAGAAGTTATTGAAGAGAAACTTGTACCAAACCCTGAAGCGTCCCCTGAGGTTCATAATAGTGACAACGAGCAACAACTGAGTGAATCTCCATTATCGTGCATCCAAGAAACCCCAGAAGTCCGCAACCTCTTTGGTGGAGAAGATCAACAATGTAATGGGTATCTAATATCAAACCCCAGCACAACTCCGGGAATCACGTCTCCTGCTATGGAATTAAACGAGAGATTGCCAACCTGGATTGCTTCTACAGGTGCGTCATAACATTTATAAGGTTACTTGTTCTACTGTGTTGCATCTTACCATCATTGTTCATGCTACTCATCTTTAGCTTTGATTTGTCTTGCCTGTGACGGTATACTTGCATCTTATCTGCCTTCTATTGTTATAAATGTTGAGAAGACAGTGATATTACTGCTCTGCAATAGAAAATTTTAGATTTACCCGAAAATTGGAAAATTCAAGCCAGAGGAATTGATTATTGAAACTTCATGTACAGTTTGTAGAAGCATTTTAGACTAAGGCATCTGGTGATATCAACGTTGTTGTCTCTCTTTCTTTCTTTCGTTTTTTTCGCATTGGTAGAATCTGAAAGAAAAAAGTCGAGCAAAGAATGCTAGTGAAAATTGAAGAGAGATATGACAATCTCTTTGTAGCTATATGCTGGTTTTCAAAAAGGAATTGGCATAGGAATCTTTTAAAGAATTGAGATTGATTTGCGTCAACTTGTTTCTCTGATTTGGTATATTCTGTAGTATTCAAACCTGTTTTGAAAGGATGAGATGGTTCTGCAATTGATACCAATCCCCATTCTTCTGAATTAACAGGTGATGGATATCTTCATGGAGATGTAGAGCAGCCAGCAAATGGCATCACTGGAGGAGAGACGCCGATTAGAGAGTCTGAAGTTTCTCAGCTTCCGTCAACTATATCAGTAACTAATCCCAACAACGTATCTCAAGCTCAACCCAATCCATCAGAGATAATCGAACTGAGCGATGATGATGAAGATGACAACGATGATGGAGAGACCCTTGACCCTAGAGTTGAAGATGTTCAGGCTCCGTGTTATGAGAAAGAGAAGTTCAACTGGCTATACAAAGATCCCCAGGGTCTTGTACAGGGACCTTTCTCTCTCATGCAACTCAAAGCTTGGAGCGACGCAGATTACTTCAGCAGAACCTTCAGGGTTTGGATGACAGGACAAAGCATGGAATCCGCAGTTTTACTAACCGATGTTCTTCGTCGAGTTAAATAATGGAATACTTGGAAGACTATTAGATTCAGTCAAGAGTGGTTTGAGTTAGCTGTTACCGTCTGTCTTTATTTTCGAATTGCTCCTCCTTTTAAGTAATCAGCGAATAAAAAAGGATGTGAAGCTCACAGTGTTATAACCTTTGAGTCCCATGAGTATAAACAATTGTTTGATCCCATCATTGCTTTTGAAGAATCTTGTCTTACATTTATAGTAAATCTCGTTGGAAAAAAGTCTGAAACAGGAAGAAAAAGAAGAGATATATGGAAATTAAACTAATGTTTGATAACCAGTACAACGAGTGTTTTCCAAATTCCAAATAATAGGTGTTAATTTGGTTTATGTGATTTAACGTAACATGTATATTACTTGGTAATTTTACCAAAAATAAAAAAGATTGTTTCACACCAATTTCTTTTTTCTTTTTCTTTTTAATCTGTTTTATCTATAATTAATACGTTATAATATAAAATCAAATTTTAACTCTAAAACGAAAAATAAAATGGAAAAACATAAAATAATGACACTATTTTATTTGATATACATAACTAAGTTAAAGAAAACTTGTAGATATAAAACAAATAATATGAAATAAAAAATTTAATTCTAAAACGATAAATAAAAGAAAAATTAAAAAAATAGTTATTGCACTATTTTGTTTGATATAAGAAATAAATTTTGTAAATATAAAACGACAAATAATATAAAATAAAATTTAATTCTAAAAGGATAAATAAAACTGAAGTCGTATAAAATAATTATTCAAAAATTGAGAGTAGAATCTAACTGTAATTAGTTACAAATAAAATAAAAATAGAAAACCAAAAGTTACTACAATAAAACAGAGAAAAACAAAATAAATTTGGTGTAATAATAATGATAAATAATTTTAAAACAATAATGAGTAAGAGTGCTGAATATTCTATATCTAATAAAACACTATTAAACAGAAGAAAACAACTTTAATAATTAGAATTGGAACCAAAAATAAAATTGAGAAACCCAATTCTGAGGTCACCACCACACCTCTCAGAGAGTTTAATCGAAGAAGAAGAAGATGCAGAAAGATTTTGAAATCCATTTTTGTTTCTTTTTCGTATGATTCGAAACTCATCATTCCTTCTCAATCATAACACCATTCATTCTTTCTTAATCTCAATCTCAATCTCAATCTCAATCTCCAAAGCTTGTTTTTTTTTTTTTTTTTTCAATTCTCACTAGTATCGAAGCTTCTCTTCGGATAATAATACCTTAAATGGTGATTAGTTACTCGAAAACCTAGATAAGATTTTGAGACTAGGCCGGATTTTGGANTTTTTTTTTTTTTTTTTGGGGGGGGGGGGGGGGGGGTTCAGTTTCTCTCGAGGGGTTCGATTTCGGATTCGTGAAATATGGACAACGGCCATGAGGAAAGACTTGCCCAGAGGTTTTCAGGAGTGGGTCTCGGAGAATCTTCTGGTTCACATGAAAACGACGTTAAAAACGGTAGCTTGTTTCAAGTTATCAAAGCTGTTGAAGCAGCAGAAGCCACAATCAAGCAGCAGGTCTGTCTATATTCTTATTTAGCTTCACTATCTCTTCTTTGTGTCTCTGAAATTGTTTCAAATGAGAGCACTTTTTTACTTTAGAGGTACTCTGCCTCAATCACTTCTTGTTGTCACTTTAAGATGTTTCCAAGGTTCTTGTTGTCACTTTAAGATGTTTCCAAGGTTATGTGTAAGTTTCTTTAGGGCATATCAGAATAGCTGAAGAAAATGCAGGTTGGTTTGCTCTTAACTAATGCGAGGGGATAGAAAGTAGTATATTTTGGTTGTGAGGTCAATTTATGAATTTCTTGTTTCCTTGCTTTTTCTACTGCAAATTTAGTTGGTTACTTGGGAAATGATTTGGGCACTGATGTGTGATTTGCGTCCAGCAGATAGTCTTTCTTGCTCTTCTCTGACTTTATCTCTGACCAGGTGGAAGAGAATAACCTCTTAAAGGCTGAGCTTCAGAGAAGATATCTAGAGCTTGCCAAATATGTAAGTCGTTTGATTTTCATTGTTCTGGTGAAAGGACTGATTTCTGTTGACATTTCCATGGCATGCGTTTTGGGTTTCTCTGACCAAAGTTGTGGTATATATGTGTGTTAATATGGTAGCTTTTTTTTGTCTCTATCTTCCTTAGAAATCAGGAGAATCCTTGCCCCAGACATCTGATCTCCACTCGAATGCTACAACCGGTGGGTCTTCCCCGTTACACCTTTTGGCCGCTGGTGTTAATCCAGTTGACCGGGGGAAGGGAAAAATCAATGCTTCAGGTGCTGATTCGTCAGGTATGCTGGTTGTTCACCAGCAAGTGTATTTAAATGGAGAGGAAGCTACTGTGAGTCATCGTTCTGAAGACCATTCTGAGGGAATCATGACTAATGGCATTGTCAGAGGAACTGTAAGTGGTGCGGGAGCCTCTCAATTGTCTTCGTCGCCATCGACAATATCATTGTCTCCTATGAGGTATTGAACCTCTAATGAACACTGGCCCCCGTACTGCAGTTTTATGTTTGTCGCATGGTTAAGCTCTATGAACATCAAGGCAGAGTGAACATCAAATCTGTTTTTCCTTTGTTAGACCGCTATTGGAAGGAGATCACTCGCACATCAACTCTTTTTCTCATGAGTTGATGCCAGTAGGTGGAGTGAATAATTCAGGCACCGCATGGAAGCAGGTCACACTCTTACTATCTCTTTTTCCTTTCTAGTGAAAGTGAGAGAATGTTTCCCTGACTATACAATTATCCAGGAGCTCATTCACAAGGTCCAAGAACAGGACCAAGAGATTTTGCGCTTACGAAAATATCTTGCTGATTATTCTGTCAAGGTGAATCGCTTGTTTTAATCTCTAGTTTTTTTATGCAGACGTGGTTGATTTTAAGTACATTGTTTAACTAACCCTTTCGCCTTTTTTTTAAGGAAGCCCAAATACGAAATGAAACATATGTTTTAGAAAAACGTATTGCGCACATGCGTTTGGTGAGCTTCTCTTTCTATTTTTTTTTTAAATCTGTACAGACGGTTGGTTACTTATTCTGGTAACACTTAGGGACTATTTTTCCTTCTTGTTGTGACAGGCATTTGATCAACAACAACAAGACCTTATTGATGCTGCATCAAAATCTCTCTCATACAGACAAGAGATCATTGAGGAAAATATTCGCTTAACATATGCCTTACAGGTATTATCTTGTATCTTTGGGTACACTTTTCTGTCTTTTGACATATGTATTGTTAATCTTCGTTTATAGTTCATTTTATAATCCTTTTTGGTTGGAATCCAGTTATCATCATTTCTTACCGATCGTTTTTAAGGGATCAATTGGCAAAAAAAATCAAATCTGTCTTTGACACACCTCACTTTCATTTTACAAATCCATATTTAAAATGGCTTTTGGTTCTATCAGGCTGCAGAGCAAGAGAGATCTACTTTTGTGTCGTACTTGTTGCCTCTTCTGTCAGAATATTCGCTGCATCCACAAATTTCTGATTCTCAGTCTATTGTTAGCAGTGTGAAGGTTAGAACCAAAATCTTAAGTTTGTTATATTTATTAGTTTATTTGTTGGCTTTTCAGATCTCCTTGACCGTCTATCTTCAAAATCATTTTCTGTTGAATAGTAGTTTTTGGCTGGAGACTTGTCAACTTTGCCGCCCTTGAAATTCATTAAAGTAAAAAACAATATAGAAAAAGTGATAAAATGGTTTCCTCAGTAACTTTTGAGCACCATAGAGAAAACTAAAGTGACTGATAGAGATCCCTGCTTCCTTGATGTGGGGGGTGAAGTTTTTATTGTCTCTTTCCCGTCACCGCATGTGATTGATGTTTACATCATATTCAGGTTCTATTTAGGCATCTGCAGGAGAAGCTCCATCTTACTGAGGTATGATATGCGGGTATGGGGTTTGCTGACACCATATTTCAGCGTTTATAATTACAGTTTAGTCCCATGGTATTTGCTGGAGCTATTGGCTACTGATCTATGATAAGGTGATTTGTTCTGATCTTTTTTCTTTTCTGGTATTAGACAAAGCTAAAGGAGACAGAGTACCAGTTAGCACCGTGGCAGTCAGATGTAAATCACTCAAATGCGTCGCCTTTGTCAGCATATCAACCTGTTGGTGTGGGTTTGAGATACTCAGTAAGTTCATATTCCTTAATGTCCTATCAATGTGCTTAAGTGACTTAAACTCAAATATCCTTCTTTGATTTCCATTAGACAGATCCGGAACACCATCATCAAGATGGGCGTGGTGGCTCAGCTGCAAGTAATTACCATTTTGATGATCCCGAGAGGTATAAATGCACTAACTTCTTATTGATTCCTGGAGACCCGGGTTAGTAGCGATTCTTAACTAATACCAAGAGTAAGGGATGTAAAGATGATACTGGAAGCAATGAATATTGTAATTTTTTGGGGGATGGGCTGGGCGAAGCTAAATGCTGATATTATGCATGTCCAAATTGTCAAGTTCTGTGTCAATTAGACACTTTGAACATTTGTTACTTTTCTTCTTTCTAGATAACCATGAAAACCCTAACTTTGTAGCATGGTAACATTTTCTGAGTCCTTGCCTGGGTTTTATGCAATGCAGCTAATGGTGGATGAATGCTTTTGATTTGCAATGTTAAAATTTGTTAAATGATCAAACGTGTCTTGTGTAACAGTAGGTCGCCAGCCTTCCAGATGCCTGTGCAGCCAGCTCTCAACCAAGATGAATCTCATGGACCAAATAATCGTGTTCAGTTTCGTGAGCCCCTCAGCAATACTTTTATGGATGATGCATATCCAGAAGAACAAGCGGATACAAATCAAACTTTGGAAAATTCGACTTATGTGGCTGTTGATGATCCAAGCCCCTCAAATTATCCGATTTTGGCCCCAGTTCTTGAGGAACCATCTTCATCAATTTCCGAGGGTAATGGTTAATAGCTATAATAGTGGCATAATACCAATTCCATCACTGTCTTTCACTTTGTTTTGAATATTGTAAATCACTCTTGACAGCTGCAGATGAGGATCCATTGCCAGGTATAGCAGACTTACAGATATCAGGAGAACCATTTCCTGGACGAGAGCTTCAGGTTTCTGGTCACTCTATCAATGGAACGACAAAATGTAATTTTGAGGTGCATGCGAAATTGAAAGTATTAGTTTTTACCAAGTTTACGTCAAATTGCATTTTTAATATATCTTCTCCGGTACTCCCTTTCTTGAAATTTCAGTGGGTACGACATCTGGAGGATGGATCAGTAAACTACATTGATGGTACACATTTTACCTACTACCCTTGCTTTATTCCAAGGATTATTGTCTTTCTGTTTTTCTTTACAGTTAAATATGGCGATAGAAAAAAATATCTAAGAGCTTGACTGTTGACAATATTCAAAACGCAGGAGCAAAGAGGCCAAATTATCTTGTCACTGCCGATGATGTTGATTTATACCTTGCTATTGAAGTTCACCCCTTGGATGATAAGAACCGCAAGGTTTATTTTTTACTTAATCTTCTCTGTTGGATAAGAGAATACTTCTAAAGCCATGTTTGGGAACTTTAATATTGTGCTAGATGTGATTACCATTTGGTTAGGTGTCTGGTTGTTTAATTCTTTCGGCTTTTCTATCTTATTTTAGGGGGAGCTTGTGAGGGTCTTCGCCAATGAGAATTGCAAGATCACATGTCGTAAGTGCTTTTACTCAGAAACTTTTGGTCGCTCATGTACTTAAACTCAATCTCTGGCAGTCTGGCTGTTTGATCCATACCTGTCGTTTCTCCGTAGTTTTACATGTAGAGTTAAAGAAATCTAAACCACATGACTTGTCAGTTTGTGATTCAGTATTGGTTTCTTCTGGCTGTTTTTCGGTTGGTCTGATCATTTAATTCTAGCTCTTTAAATCTAAGGGTTCCTGGATAATCATGAAATTTCTTGTAAAGCGTAATTCGCAGTTATTTTTCTAAATCTATTCCTCTACTATTTTCTCAGATCCAGAGATGCAGAGCCATATAGAGAAGAGTCTTTATAATGGTCATGCGTTATACAAAGTAACCTATTCAGTATGACAGTTCTCTTTCATCTTTTACAATTCTATGTGTGTTTTTTGGTTTGCCTTTTTACTATATGATCTCTCTTTTGAAACAGATTGGTTATATGGATATATGGGAAGCAGCTACATTGTCTATTAAGAAAGAAGGCTACAGCATCAAACCTAATAATGATCCTGTAATTACAGAAAAGTTCTCCTCTTCTACTGCGGTTAGAGTCTTGCCTTATGTGTCCCTTTTTCTTCGAAATTTGATGTTGGCTGATTATATGCTAGCATACATATCGTAGAATGAACTGACATTATGATCTTTCTGATTCTTCTCTTAGATTGTGATTCCCTTTGATCAGCCTGCGGATTTTGTGATTATTGGTACCGATGGTGTGGAGCATCTCTGTCGAGTGGAGAATGATGCAACAGATCTTAGCTGGTAAGTAGAATTTGGCTTTCTTTGGATGAAATAAGGTAGATCAAAACTCCTACTTCCTGTGAATGCAGGAATTTTTCTATGAATTCGATGAAAATGGATGAAAGTGAAACAAGACCCTTTTTGTTTTGTCTTCTTTCTTTTTGTGTTTTCGAAAGAATCATCAATAGTCAAAACTTCAATCTGAATACATTGAATATCTTGCTTGTGTTTTCTTTCTAAATGAAGTTGTTTAATGTGTTCCAAGTATTCATTGAAGTTTCCGGTTTCTTGTATTAAGCAGTGGATCTTTTGTTTTGTGTTTTTCTATTGGGCAGCTCAAGAGATACAATTGTGCTCACCCTTAGATTATTTCTAAAGAAGGTAATGTTTCAGCAGATAACCATCTATCTTCTTCAATAACATCTTTGGTTTGTTTATTTTCTTAAAAGCTAATTTCAGCTTAATATACAAGAGTTAGCTTTTTGAGAAGCATTGATTGATTATTTGGTTTGCTAATTTTGTTGCAGGCTCTGCAGAGAAAGAAGCAGAAGAAAAAAGGATTTTTGTTTAACAAATGAGTTTTTGGTAAATAGTATTGTTGGCTCTTTTTTTCTTTTTCTTCTCGCCTCTCCAGCCTTACAATATTAGAGATAGTCTTATGAACGGTTTAGTGTTATTTATGTAAAGGCTGCTGTGCTATAGCTGATTCAAAAAAAAAACTATTCAATCGATTTCAGTATAGGAATAAAAATGAGCAAAAAAAAAGTAATAAACCAATCTTTTGTTTATCAGACTCGAGTTCTCTTGAGTTCCTCTTACTTCTTTCAATTCATTACAAGTGGTCAGTACGATGAATTTTTACATGTAGGTTCATTCTGCAATCATTTCTAAAGAGAAGCCAATTCAAATTCAAATTCACACAAATCTGTTTCTTAAAAAAAAAAAAAAAAACTCAATGGAACATTCATTCTAATTACCAAAAGACCCTCGTTGAGCTTCACCTATATAAATAAAATGATTCCACATAGTTAACTAATTACCATCCTTCCCACTTGTGCATGAAGTCATCCCACATAGTAATTGCAATGGAGTCTCGTAGAGAGTCAGCTGCAATATCTGTAGGCGTAGAATTCAAGTGCAGCAATTCCAGTTCTTCTTCCTCTTGTCCATACGGTTCCTCCACTGGACCAACATCTTCAGCACAAGCAGCGAAGAGCCAGTCGTGAATCCCGTCTTCCCTTTTAATGAAGTTGTGTAGAGCACAAGTAGCAATCACCAGATCCCTCTGGACATGGAACGGATACTGAGGCGCCGATATCAGGATTGGAAACCGGGTTTTCAGCATGCTGAATGGTCTTTGAATAACGTTGCTTAGAGACATGTGCCGGTGATTGAAAAGCTCATGTGCGTTCTGTGGCATTTGGCTTGCACCACGGAACTCATGGAGACAGTACCTTGTTCCCGGGTATGGAGCAATGAATCCTTCTGTGTTTGTATAGTCTCTATCGACAAGATAATATTTTCCTGGAAAAAGGGAGCAAACTTGAGATGGGACTCGTAGAAATCTCAAGGGATATGCTGGATGTAAGTTAGAAAAAATAACCTTTGGGAGCTTGTGGGAAATTCTGGTTTGGATCGTCTAGGACTGCTCTTAAGATGTGTAAATCCTCAACAGAGCCTTCCCATCCCGGATAGACAAATATAAACTGTGAATCAAAAGTGCAAGCTGCAAGCACATTCTGAGTAAGTATGCCTTTCTTGTTCTGAAACCGGGGCTGGTGTTTTGTAGGAAGGTGAGCAGGAATTTGCAAGCCATCTACAACTCCGATACAATCCTGAGTTAAGAAGGGTATAAAACAAAGCAAAACTAAGAACTTTGCATCACAGTTCCAAAACTCAAGAGTTTCTAATGATGATTAGATACTTTCATTACCTGGAAATATGGATAGAGCCTTTTGCTATTGACTATCTCGGGAGGTGTTTCCAGAGATGGTGGGTGAAGGAACTCACGTGACAAGGACTTAACCGCCTTTAGCACGTTGTTAAAATGCCGGCTAATGGTTTCACCAGAACGCTGAAACCTCTCTTGTATCACTCTGATTCGCTGATTATGGCCAATGATGCTTAAGAATATAGCAACCTGCTCTTCTACCAAAACACTAGGAGTATCACGCAGCAAGCCTTTCCCTCGAAGCGTTTCAGATAGCTTATGAAACACATGCTTATCCATCCGAAGCAGTTCCCTGCAATCTTTAACAGGTCCTTCTAGCAAGGCTTTCAAATATGTACATATCGTAGGAGGCGAATTACTCTGAGGTTGATTTACACAACTGTGGTAGTACAAGTAACCAGCAGCTGCAGCAACTAATTCCATCTCATCCAATTCTATGTCAAAATCTTCGTTACTAGTGGACGAATCTGAAAGTAGAGCCAAAGATAACAGAGCAATTCCATATGATCAAAGTTTCTACTAGTGACAATATATCTTCATTCATAAGTAAAATGAAAGCAAAGAACCCCACATAAGCTAAGCCAACAGAAGCAGAGACAAACAGAGAGATTGAGGCCAACGAAAACGCCTTCACAACTCCTTCATCAAAGGATGAATTCGTCGCAAAGTTTGGATCACCGTGAAGAACCTTCGCCGGATGCAGATCTGATGCACCACCACACTCGGAACCCTAATCTCAACACCACCGTTTAGCCTAGATTCATCGGATCTCAAAGAAAAACCTAACAATAAAAAGCAATTAAACTAACTAATTTATCTAACGGATGTTATTTTGCCCAAAGGTTTAAAGAAACAACTGATAATAAGAGACCTGCTAAACGAATGACTTTTTGAAATGAGAAAGTAGGTATGTTGACCAACACCTTGTAAATCATCCAATGCTTTGATGCATTTGCTGATAGAGAATCTATCCACGTCCTTGGTCAATGCCGCTGCCCTCATTTTGGAAGCTGCTGCGATTTCTAGCATTGCTTCAACAATTGCATCGCCACAAGCCTTGCGACCTCTCTTGCGTGTTGTTGTTGGTCCAGAACTAGAAGGTGTACGCTTGTTCTGTCCACCAGTGACGTTAACTTCATCTCCAGAGCCAGAGAAAGGTTCATCATCACCAGACATCCTTCAAAAAAAGACCAAAAAAGCTTCAACGTAAGAGAATCAAAACAATGAACGAACCTCTAAGCTCGATAGCTAGGGTTTTTTTTTTTAACTCGATACATGACAACAAAATTGGATTCTTCATCTTAAAAGACAAGGAGCAACTAGGGTTTGATTTCGATGAACACAAAGCTTACATGTAGAAACGGAAACAAGACGATGAAAACGAAGATGGAAGAAGCTTTTGCTTAAAGCCTGAGAGAGTGAGAGATTAACCAAAGCGTCCACATTAGTTAAATATCCGATCAACTCATATTTTCTCTAATTGTGGACCAGAACCTTATCCTAAATCTCAAAATTGAGTGTATACCATATACCTTTAATTTGCCTAATTGAGTTGAATAATCAATTACTTAATCTTCGATTATTTGAAAAACAATACTAACACAAGTATGGGAAGCAGGAGGAAAAATCCAAACGGAGATTGATTATATCTTAGTCTGAAGTACACAAGACACAGCCCTTAGAAACTGTTCTCTCTAATCATAAAATGAAGGATAAAAGAGATTTGTAAGGAGAAGAAAAGGAAAGCAATAAAAGCTTGGTTTTAGTTGGGCGAGAGAAAATGAACACGAGCAAGAGTGTACTCTTTTCCGGCAATCCAAACACCAGTTTGTGACCACTGTACATCTTCCCAATCAAGATTCTCCTCCAGTACCTACTCAATTCAAAATCCTTAATCATCATCAACTATTCTTTACAATCAAAAATAGAGTCAGAATGGAAATAATTACCTCGATATGATCTGCTGGGAGTGGAAACCCTATAGACCGCATAACCTTCTGCGGGAGAGGTTTCTTACAGCGTGACCAACGGAAAACATCGATTAAACTGTTGTCTGAATCTGTTTTGTCACCGTTTGTCAGATGGTTCTGTGACTTGTTAATACTATCTGTCTCCATAGGTTCATGTGATGATTGTTGTTGTGAGGCTTGGATTGCCTTGATAGTCTTCTCTCCCGCGAAACAGAGCTCATACCTTTTTCCATACAAAGATCAATTCAGCCTTCAAGACCTTATTCATATCAATGAAAACGCTTGTGTTTATATGATTTGTGAATACCTGCATGAATGTGTTTCTAAGTACAAAACTTCTCCTTTCTTCAAGCGGGCTGAGGTGAAAAGAGGCTTCTTGAGACCCTTATCAGCGACAATGCTTATGCTATATTTGATCCTGCAAAAAAGTAGATCAATGCGTAGTAGAACTCATCTTGCGTCTGTCTGAACATTTTAGGTGATACAGATTCATGATACAGTTAGGAAACTCAGTGAACATTTCTTTGAAGCATTGGGAGAAATTATTCAGACGGTTACCAAGGTTCATTGCAGAGGTTGTATTGTATTGTCACTTCTCGGACAAACCTTTGTTGCCGCAGAGCATTCTACAAAACGGTAAACAAGTCATCAGTGATCAAAGGATATGAAATATGAGAACATTATGCACACCGAAATGCTATCTGCCGTAATGCAATAGTTGTAGAAGATTGCACCAAATGCTTGCAGTCAACAATACTGCTATTAGTCTGATCAAAATTCCAAATGAAGTAAAGAATGGGAACACTAAGCGAGCAGAGATTTCCAAACTGGAAGGAAAAATACCGAAGCTGCAGCTCTGGTGGTCATAGATCTTTCAACAGCCATTGGTGCAAGTGTTGGCTCCACAGTTGAGGAGTGTGTAAGCGAGGGTTCCAGTTCAATAGTTCCACCTCCTTTCTGGAATCATATCATCAGAAATTTCATAAACTGGATATTATGCACATAGTGGAAGAAGGTTGTCAAGGTAATAAAAGGACAGATTACAGATGTCAAATCACCTTCAGTATATAGCACCGCTCAACTCTGTAACTGCATCCGATTCCAGCTCCCCATGCTCGAGAGCGGACATTGTTCCTTAGCTTGGAGGTGTAGTCTAACCAATTTCTTAGTTAGAATGAAAGTTCGATAAAAGTTCTTTCTTGTTGTAAACAGAGACGCAATATAGTATGAAGTTTTTGCCCATGGACATGGAACACTTAATTTAAGGAATAATAAGCAAGATAGAGGTAAGCTAACTTACAATCTTGTGACGGCAAGACTCTAATAGTAGCGCGCAACTCTTGCATTGTCGGTGGAGGAGGAGAAGCAGTGGGACGACAGTAACCTGTATGCATGAGAACTAGATGACAGATAGACTAGAATCAGTGTGATGTTCGGACCAAACAAAGACATCAACTGCAAAGATTCATTAGGACATGTACCAGCAACAAGATCCGAATCGTCTGTGTATATATCTGTTCCCCATAGCTGGCCACCTCTTACCTGCATAGATACACTCATGGAATAATATATTCAGCCTTCTATCGTACATTTTGTTGCAGCTTGGTTCTACTACAATTGGAGTGAAGACTAACGAATAAGTTTGCTTGCTGTGAAGAAGCATACCGCTTCACCGTTGCTGGTATGGTTTTTACATTGAATTCTCTGGTATGGTTTGTGTTTCAGTTATTATTATTATTATTTTTTTTTTTTGTGTTTGTGTTTCAGTTATTATTATGATTTATATAAGTTGACTATTGGTTTTAAACTATCAGTACATTATATATAGCATGTACAAAGGTAATTAAGTTAAGATAAATGACTCTCTTATCCTTTCTACTCCAACAAACCTTTACATTATAATAATTTTGCATATTTAATGTCAGCTATTTAAATAATTGATCAAATTCATTTTTTTGCAGGTTTATAACCTAGTACTTATACAATCTCCAATAATATGTCTCTAACTACTCTCTCTACAAAGAGGAGAATGACATTCGAGTAATGAACAAAATGTTTTTTTTTTCTTTCTTTTTTATTCACATCTAGTTTCTTTCATTTTGAAAAGAGCTTAGGAAAAAACAAGATCCAACCGCAGAACAAGAGCTCCCGCTTTATATATAAAAAAAAGGGAACTTAATATATTATTCTGCTTTCACTTGCAATATTTTCTTCCATTGTGAAAATATATTTTCTTGAGAGGGAGATATTGGATAGCAGAGATTTTATGCAATAAAATGAAAGAGAAACTAGGACGAGAAGAGACCGACATCGAAACAAAAGTAAGAAATAACCCTGAGTAGCTCCACAATTTTTCTCTGCATAGATAGACTTCAGGGCTACGCACAGACAGACACCTTATGAACTACTTGCACTACAAGTATTGTCAACACCTTGTGAACTTTCGCATTGGGCAGCAACTCCAGTTGATAAGTCTTTCCAAAGCCACCATTTTGTTACCGCATAATCTCTCATGACTAATGACTTTTGAGGCTGTACCAAGAGACATGTGAAATGTCTATATTCCAACCGGACGAATGCCTTGACAAACTCCCTGTAATCATCATCATCTCCCACGAAGATGTCCCCAAGGATAAGCATATAATTTGCAGGTGAACGATTTTCAATTGACCAGATTAGAAGGTCCACTAGAAGCATCTCAAGTCTAGCAACTCTATCTCCTGAAAATATATAAAAACCGATCGATATCAAGAAGAAGCACACATAAGTTGAAAAAATATATATAAACCGATCGATATCAAGAAGAAGCGAGTATTAAAAGAGATTCAAGGGAATTAACAACCTTGTGGAGCAAGTATGATCTTGAATCCCGGGTCGGTAGAAGCATACTCGTTGAAATCATCATTGGTCTGATTCACATAAGCATTGATGGATACCTCACCGTTGTAACCGGATTTCTCAAGGGTCTGTCTAATGTTCTGCGAAACATCCCTAACACCGTAACCTTCAGGCACCGGGCAATCCACGACGTCCCAGAAAACACATGTCTTCTTACTGTCTGCGATCGGGGATACAAGAGATGAAGCAAAGGTAAACCATCTAATTCAGCAGATGCATACAGTTATAAAGAGAGGAAACAAAAAACACATCTAACGCTTCATCAAGGGTAACAAACAAATAGATAGAGATCTTACTGGAGACGTCAGACATGGTTTCGATAGGACGGCAAGAGATTGTCTACTCGAGAGAGAGAGAGGAGAATTTAGGTTTTAGATCTGTTTGGAGCGGCCATGATTTTTTTNATGCAATAAAATGAAAGAGAAACTAGGACGAGAAGAGACCGACATCGAAACAAAAGTAAGAAATAACCCTGAGTAGCTCCACAATTTTTCTCTGCATAGATAGACTTCAGGGCTACGCACAGACAGACACCTTATGAACTACTTGCACTACAAGTATTGTCAACACCTTGTGAACTTTCGCATTGGGCAGCAACTCCAGTTGATAAGTCTTTCCAAAGCCACCATTTTGTTACCGCATAATCTCTCATGACTAATGACTTTTGAGGCTGTACCAAGAGACATGTGAAATGTCTATATTCCAACCGGACGAATGCCTTGACAAACTCCCTGTAATCATCATCATCTCCCACGAAGATGTCCCCAAGGATAAGCATATAATTTGCAGGTGAACGATTTTCAATTGACCAGATTAGAAGGTCCACTAGAAGCATCTCAAGTCTAGCAACTCTATCTCCTGAAAATATATAAAAACCGATCGATATCAAGAAGAAGCACACATAAGTTGAAAAAATATATATAAACCGATCGATATCAAGAAGAAGCGAGTATTAAAAGAGATTCAAGGGAATTAACAACCTTGTGGAGCAAGTATGATCTTGAATCCCGGGTCGGTAGAAGCATACTCGTTGAAATCATCATTGGTCTGATTCACATAAGCATTGATGGATACCTCACCGTTGTAACCGGATTTCTCAAGGGTCTGTCTAATGTTCTGCGAAACATCCCTAACACCGTAACCTTCAGGCACCGGGCAATCCACGACGTCCCAGAAAACACATGTCTTCTTACTGTCTGCGATCGGGGATACAAGAGATGAAGCAAAGGTAAACCATCTAATTCAGCAGATGCATACAGTTATAAAGAGAGGAAACAAAAAACACATCTAACGCTTCATCAAGGGTAACAAACAAATAGATAGAGATCTTACTGGAGACGTCAGACATGGTTTCGATAGGACGGCAAGAGATTGTCTACTCGAGAGAGAGAGAGGAGAATTTAGGTTTTAGATCTGTTTGGAGCGGCCATGATTTTTTTTTTTTTTTTGCTACCAAATTGATAAAAAATAAAATAAATAAATAAATAAAAAAAAATTTCTCTGATGTTTTTCTATTCACAAACCAACACTCTTATCTTCTGAACAAATTTTGTTTTCTTTTCTTATTGGCCACCAAGCTACTGTTAAAAGAGAAAATTGCAGGTGCCTTACAACCAACTAAAGCAGAGATAAAACATAACAACCAACAAGAATAATTCAAAAATGACTTAACTCCTGAAACTAACAACGAATCAGTCTTAGAAAAGCTTATTATTCTTCAAAGCTACTCCAACAAACCTTTACTTAAACTGGAAAGGTTGATAAGACATCTGGTTTAAACACATTGTGCTTGCACTCAAAGAAGACTTCACAACTTTATGAAAGTCTCCAGCGTCACTGGTTTCATCATGATATTGGCCACTTGGTCTTCGGTTCCACAAAACACCAACTTCACAGTCTCTTGATTTGTAAGATCATGCAAGTAGTGGTACCCTACATCAATATGCTTTGTATGTCTACAAAGTGTAATCACAATACATCTCCATACACTTGCATTGCTCAAGGAAGTTATGCTCCATGATTCCTTTTACCCACACACAATGGCACGCATAAGTAGTTGTAGCAACAATGTAACGCCCCGACCGCCACTTCTTACTGGGCCCATCTCCAATCCCAGTTCATGGGACCACCTTCTTTAATGGGCCTCACGTCCTCTCACTAGGCATGTGAGCCCATCATATCCGACGGTCGGTTTGCTACGTCTGGAAGGCTTTAAAGACTTGTTACCGTTCCTACAAATCACCACATGATCTTTCCCTGTGTTCTGTCCTCACTCGCACAATTCCGAGAGTCACTTCGCAGAAGGTCACCCATCCTGAGACTACTCCACATCTAGCACGCTTAACACTGGAGTTCTTTCAGGACTCTTGACCGAAAAGATAAGTGCACTTTGGTGACATAGGTGACCAAATCTATTCTTTTAAACCTCTCAACAAGTCTCTAAAACCGGGCTGTCACAAACAAACTCATCTTCCATTGAAGACAACGAAACCACTTCCTGTTTCCTTGTACTCCAACACACTGCTGCTCCGCTTAGCAAAAATACATAACCTGAACTGCTCCTACGACCATCTACGTCTCCAGTATAATCACTGACTCTATATGCCCACACTTTCAGCTCAGACCCCCTTTCAAATATCTTAGAGCTCTTTTTGCTGCCTGAATATGTTCTTCCCTTGGCTTTTCCATGAAACAAGATAACAAACACACCACATACATCATGTATGATAATTTTGATTGCTCTACCTCTCATTGATTTCATCAACTCAAGTATTCTTTATCTCTGTTTTTTTTGTAGACAAACTTAAAAACAGAATCATAAACATATGTATATTTACCAAAGTAAGCAGAGCAAATAAAAAAACCCGGGTATGTGACTAATTACAGTGTCAACACCAGTCAAAAATGAGGCTGTGATCAACAACTTAAGTACCTCATTGAAGTCAACGATCTAGAATGTGAAATATAGTGATGGTTGATATCAGTTCCATATAAAATCAACATAGCCTGATTTCTATATAAAACATGACTTTATGCCATTAGTACACTAAGAAACTAAGAGAGTATGATGAACCGAATTCAGGGACTAACCACTATATAATTCTTCTACTGACGAAAGAAACTCTCATCTGCCATTTTCCACATTTTTTCTTAGTTAACAATTGTATAAAAATGTATAAGTCCGAAGGACCACAACTGATTTAAATTGTTACAGACCTTTATGTTTGGAAAAAAAAACACCAAAGCGATTGAAAAGTAACAATGCTAAGGGTGTCCATGCTTAGGCAATGCCAAAAGCAACATCATCCGTTTCATTTCAAGCAACATCATCCATTCCGTTTCAACATCTAGTCGAACATTCAAAAAGAAAACATTAACCACACAAAAATATGGTGGTTACCGGATCAAACACATGGACATGGGAAAACAGATAGTCTAGAAACTTTAGTAAACAGACAGTTTACAAAACAAAGATTAATGACGACTGGGTTAGACAAGGTAAGAAACGTCAATAGCGTCGAATTTATTCTGTAATATATGTATCAATACACCAACTAACAATCATAACTACACTAAATAAACCGTTCAGTTCTTTGATGAGAGGAGAGAATATAAAAGTACCTAGACTATCCGCTCCTTGTAGTGAATCGGCGCCGATATATAGGTACAGCGATAAATTTGTGAAAGAAAATATAGAATTCCAAAACAAATTTCAAATATAAACGTATGAAAAGAGCTAATTGAACAGGTTTTTACGAAGAGAAGCGTTGATTCGGCAGACTAAAACAAAAAGAAACAACGATTTAGGGAAGGAAGCAAAGAGTGTCTTTTCATTTAATTTATTTAATAAAATAATAACATCAGATTAAATCGTAATTGTTGGATGAGAAACTAAAACATTTTTAACCGTTGGATATAAAAGATCACATCAGCCGTTCCTCAAAAGTGAGTTTGCTATTATATATAGATATAAATAATTGAAATAATTGTTTTCATTTTGAATTATTAAAATTTGATAATTAATAAACAATGGTTTTAAAAATAATTCTTTTAATGATTGAGAAACATTCATAGAGTTTCTTTAGTAGAGGATGATTTTGTTTTAGGTTGTAAGGTCATCTCCATCAAGGCATTTTATAAGTTTCTTATAAATTTGCTAATAATAAAATAGAATATAAATAATGAAAACAGCTTAGTTTTACTAAGCATCGATCGTTATATAAGATGTTTTACATTCATTTAGAAACCCGTGTGTGTCAACTTTTGATTGGTTGGGAGAAAAAAGTTTTTTTTTTGTTTTTTTTTTTAAATTTGTTTTGTTATTCTCTCTCGTCTCTCTCTTCATCAAAAAAATTGGGAGGTGAAATCATCGAAAAAACTGGGTAAGGAAGGATCTCTTTGATTTCACTTCTAGCGAAATTAGGTTTCTATGATGATAGCTGTTTGGGAATTTTGAATTGATCTGATTGTTTGATGATAAGAAACCTTGTTTTTGGTTTAGAATAAGAATCTGATTCTTTTATTAGTGTTTGATGAATGTTAATAATATATGTGTGTGTTGATGTGAACTCAATACTTAATTGTGGTCTCCTCCGTTCTTGTGTATATCCTTTACCAGGTTGGTTCAGGCTCAATGTCAAGAACGCAATTATGCAGCTCAAGTTGATTAATAATCCCAATCTTCTTTTCTCCTATATGATTACTCTCTCTATGTCTCTCTCCTTCGTGTTCTCTCTCTAAGCCCCATACCGACACTTGCATAACTGTTGACCCAAGTCCTAAGTCCTTCTCCTTTCTTCTTTAATCAGATCATGCAACCTTCAAGAACAGAAGTTCAAATTTTCGAAACAAGAGCGATCATGAAGCAGACGAAGAAGAGTAGCAATCTCTCAATCTTCATAATCGTCTTCTTCCTTCTCCTCTTCGGGATCTTCATGTACAATGACAACCTCAAATCCTCCTTTGCTGACTTCTCTTTCTCAACAACCTCCATGAAACTAAATGTTTGTAATGGGGATTGCACAACACTAAGTAAATAAAGATTTTCGGGAGAAGAGTGAAGTTGGTTCTTTTATTAACGATAAACACGTGAGGTCGTCACTAAAACGAGTCAAGATTGAGCTCGTCAGTTCACAGGAGAACTAACAAGCTAATAATGACGAGCTCGGAAGCTAAAAGGAATTATACAGAAAACAATAACGGTTTCAAACGCAAAGTATTGCTCTCTGGGTATTGTTCGAGGGTCTGGATCCTTTTTCCAATAGATGTCTCGAGCTATTTATAGACGAATATAGAGTTAGTGCACTCTAAGGTTTTCTGCGTGAAATCCCGAGATTGTCCTCAGAGGTTGGCCCGTTTCTTGGTATCTCTGGTGAGTCTTTGTTGGGCCGAGTTGGCATATGGGGCAAAGCCCATATCCAACAATGGTCCCCCCTTTAGTCCGGCGAGCGAGGTATTTCTGCGATCGGTGGGCGTACTTCGAGTCTTAACATATGCTTGCTCGGCGCCAAGCTTGAGGTGGGTATCAAGCTGTAGGGGTAGATAGCATGAGAGCGTCGAGCATGAGAGTGAGCGTCGAGCGTGGGAGCGTGAAGGCGTGAGAGCATCGAGGTTCGAGCATGAGGGCGGCGTGCGCTAGAGCATCGATTGTGAGGGCGGCAAGTTCGAGATTGTCGAGCATAAGGGCGGCAAGTGCGAGAGCATTGAGTGCGAGAGCATTGAGCACGAGAGCATCGAGCATGAGGACGGTGAGCGCAAAAGCGTCGAGCGTAAGGGCACGAGAGCATTGAGCACGAGAGCATCGAGCATGAGGACGGTGAGCGCGAAAGCGTAGTGTGTGAGGGTTACAAGCGTGAGCTAGGCGAGCGCGAGAGCATATGTGAGGGCGGCTAACTAGAGTCTGGCAAGCGTGAGGTAATCGAGCGCAAGAGCATAGTGTTAGGGCGGCGAACACGAGAGTGAAAATCGCAAGCGTGAGGTTGGCGAGCGAGAGATCATCGAGTGTGAGGGCATCGAGGTGGTCGAGCGCAAGGATATCGAGCGCGAACGGGAGTGTCGTCAAGCATGAGAGCATCGTTAAGTATGCGAGTGTTGTCAATCGTGAGGGCGACGACGAGCGTGAGAGCATCGTCGAGCGTGAAGGGAAGCGTCATCAGGTATAATAGCGTCGTCGAGCGCAAGAGCGCCATCAAGTTCGAGCGTTGAGCTAAAGGGTATTGTCGAGCACGAGAGCGATGAGCGTGATAGCATTGAGCATGAAAGCATCAAGCTTGATGGTTTTGAACGCAAAAGCGTCGTGAAAGTTTGTCATCGAGCGCGAGAGCACCGTCGTGTGCGAGAGCATTGGGCGTAAGGGCGTCGTCGAGCGCGAGAGCGTCGTCGTGTGCGAGAGCATTGGGCGTAAGGGCGACGTCGTGTGCAAGAGCATTGGGCGTAAGGGCATCGTCGAGTGCGAGAGCGTTGAGCGTGAAGGCATTGAGCGTAAGGCGTTGAGCGCGAAAGTGTCGAGTGTTAGGTCATCGAGCGTGAGGGATACAAGCATATGTTCGATATGCAGCTCGGCTTTGTGTTTTACCGGAGTAAAGTGGTAGGCGAGATGGACTCGCCGTACCTTTAGGTGCGGCTTTTATGTGCGGCTTACCCTAGGGATGCTCGGGGTTGGCAAGAACATGCAAGCTGGAGCTTGGCTTATTAGTTCAGGCGCTCCCAAGCTGCTGCGAGACATGCTCGGCTTTTTGCTTGGTATCGAGATGTATTTTACGGGGCGAGACGTCTCTCGGCTTATACCAAGTTTTTGGGTGGTAGTTGAGATGAGCTCGTCGTACCTTATAGGTGCGGCCCTGGTGTCCGGTTTACCTTGTGGGTGCCCCGAGGTCAGCAAGAGTGTGCAAGTAAGAACTTGGCTTATTCAAACTTGACCGCATGCTAGCTGAATGCGAGACTGGGCTTGGCTTCTTTGTGCGGATTATTTCACCGATGCATCCATGTGGAACGCGTTTTAAATTTTACACCTAGCCAGGGTGATGATGTAGAAGCTGGACACTCGTTAAGAGGGACTCGTTCGACAGAGCTTATTTGACTAAGTGTACTCTTGCGAGTGTAACTTTTTTTGTTGTCGTAAATGTCTTATTTTGAAGAACAGATGAGCTCGGTATGTCGAGCGTTTTTTTTTTTTTTTTTTGAAACTAATGATATCATGATGTTTAACTCACCGTTGATCTTCGGTGTTGAGCTGCGAGTTGGTCATCGATGTCGAGCTGCGAGGCCATTGTTTGGGTTGTGGATAGACCATTGCGTGAACCCGACTCTTAGATGGGTGGTTGTGAGCATGTTTGAATAGTCCTGATGAGAGCAGTTGTCGGTCATAGGTTGTTGGGGATTAGTCTTATGCTCGGTGGCCTTTACCCGAAAATTGCAAACTGTTGATGAGCTAGTCGACGCTAGGTTTGTTGATGCAGAGATAAAGTGTGAGGTCGTTGTGTGGAGGGACTTCTTGTGGTCGGCATGCGCGGGATCAGCGCGAGATATTTTTTGGAGGACGGAAGAGGGTTTTCTAAGTTGGGATCGGCGCGCGGCAGTCTTGGTCGCATCAAGAGCGGCGGTGTTGGTAATGCAAGGTCAGGAAGAGACCGCTGTGACATGGATCGAGAGGGCGATCTGGATTTGCTCGGCAGATCTTGAGGTTTTCGTGGTGTTGAGAGATCAGAGGGATGAGGTTGCTACTTATGCGAGAGGTGATGTGAAAGACCCCGACCCGGACGTCCCAGTGTCCGCGGTCACGGCTTCCATTCGGCCCCATTCCCGGCCGAATATCCTTTGATTCGGTCACTAGGCTTTGGCTCGTGGCCTTGCTTCGTAGACCCCTTTACGCAGCGGAATATAACTTTAACCTTGACCCATCCCTTTGTGCTTAGCCATACAACCAACCAACCCCATTGGCTTGCACATATTAGGGATGGGGACATATAGTCCCTTCGGTGCACGGTGAACGGTTGCTCTTTTGGCTTCCCGAACCACTTACGTACCCAAAGCTCTGTATCGGACGTACCGTTAAAATGACCCATCAGTCATACCATTAATACCCTAATCAACTCGTCGGTCTTGGTATCAGAGCCAGGTCCGATCAACGATCCGACCCCATAATCGAATCGCTGATCAACCACAAACCTGGGCCGATACTTCCGACTGACTTGCTTACCACCCGACCGATCAATCCAACCTACAGCTCGTATCGTCGATGCTATGATCGCCCGATCCGACTAGCGATTGAATCACCGGTCAACTCCCGATCGATCTGTCCATTGACGCGGATCGTCGATGACCTTTTGATCAGTCCAATACTATGATCTCCACGGACGAACCACCGCTTATCCTACGATCGGATCTGCCCGCTTGCCGAACCGTCGCTCGTCTCATCGTACCTTTGATAGAGAGGTAGCATGCGCATCAGTTCGGACGAGTAAACTTGCCGAGCCGCACCCCCTTTTCTTCTTAGCCTTAGATGGACGATGGAAGGATGATGGTGTGTTGGAATGAAGGCCTTGCCCTCTATTTATAGTGCCCTGGCCGAATTCTAGGCTCCAAAAGGCACCTGTCCATCAAGGCCGTTCGGTTATGCCCGTTCGGACATGCCTGTCCGTCTGTGCCTATCCGGCCATGCATGTTCGGTCATGCCGTCCCATGACCGTCCACGAGCTTCCCAGCTGGCCCGGATACTGTCCACCACAGTCCAGCTGGTCGAGCTTAGTCAAGCTGACGCTAGCTGGACGAGCTGATACTAGCTGGCCTAGCTGTCCGCAGCTGATCCATAGCTGTCCGCAGCTGATCCATAGCTGTCCGCAGCTGGCCTATAGTTGTCCATAGCTGGCCGATAGCTGTCCGCAGCTGAACTACTTGTTCATCGAGCTTGTTCAGCTCATTCAGCTCGTATTCCAGCTATTTGAGCTAGTAGCTTAGCTACTTAAGCTCATATAGCTATCGATTTCCTTAAAACAAACTGATGTTCCGCGATACATGATGTTCCGGTTGGGATTGGCTTGTCGGATTGCTGCACCGGTAGGCGTAATGAGATCGGCGGAGTTAACGAACCCAGAGCTCGGCAAGTCAAACTTGAGATCCGCGATCGGCAAGAGGTTTGTCGATCGGCGTTTTGAGCTCCTATCTCGCAATACGAGATTAATGGGCGGTAGAATGGTTTTCACGTGAGGTCGGCGGTGATGAGCTCGGTTGTGACGTGGCCAGCGGTCTTCAAGCGAGATCATCGAGGTTGATTGTTGCTGGTTTCGACGTTTGTCCTGGTGAGATCGAGAGGAGCAAACAGAGAAACGAGGATGAGATCGGCTCTCCAAGGACCGGGGTCGCCGCATGTGCGAGAGGTAAATCCTCAGTTGAGATCACCCTCGGAGGGCGGCATATTGGTCCCGAGGTTGGAAGGGGTGAGCTCATAGATCGGCAGTTTGAGGTCTGCAATTCGCGGGAGAGCGACGACGCATACTCTGATGGTGGCGACGCCGATCTCATGATGGGAGGTTGGCAAGAGGTGACGGGTCCTTTTGGAGACTGTTGCGGCGAGAGATCGTTGACCGTGAGGTCGGCCCTGATTTTGTGATCGGTACTTCCTGCGAGGTTGGCACAAACGATGCTAGTGGTGAGGTCGCTCATTGTTAAGATGCCGATTCTGATGACGTCGATCTCAAGGTAGGAGGTCGAGAAGTCGGCAATTCTCGTGTGATCGAGAGAGATCGGTGGGAGGTGACCGAGGTCGGCACCTCTTGTGAGGTCGGCACGTTTGAGGATGTAGTTGAGATCGGCAATGTAGGGCGTGGAGTTTTTGGTGCTCGCCCTTGTGAGATCGATGCCGATCTTAGGGTCAGTGGCGCCGGTTTTGAGATGGAAGATCGAGAGGATGTGGTGCGATTGCTCGACGCTGGTGAGGTCGGCAATCGTCAAGTGAGGATTGTTGATTCGAGGATGGTGGGATCGATCGATATTCATGATGAGGAGGATGCCTACCTTGACAAGGGGGGCCTTGTTCCGTTGTCGGATGCCGAAGGGATGAGACTACCTGTTGTGAGATCGGCGAAGGCTCCAAAGTGTTCAGCCAGTTGAGGTCGGCGGGACGATGTGCGATGCTCCGGAGGTTGGCGAATCCTAATTCTAGGTCAGCCTTTTCCTGCCATTGGGGCGAGCTATGGTAAGCGGAAAATGGGAGTGTGCGAGCTCCGACATGTCTCCGTAGCTGCGGTTCGAGAGGTGTGGTTGGTGTGCCGGGCTCTGGTAACATGGACGCAACAGTTTCTTCTTCACTTAAGTTCTATGAGTTCTCCATGTTGTCACGAGTTTTTGGGAGAGTGCTGACCGTCAGTTTTGAACGTCAAAAGAGGAGCGTTCTACTCTCGCCCCACGGTGGTCGCCAATTGTTTGTACCGGGGATTGCACAACACAAAGTAAATAAAGATTTTCGGGGGAAGAGTGAAGTTGGTTCTTTTATTAACGATAAAAACGTGAGGTCGTCACTAAAACGAGTCAAGATTGAGCTCGTCAGTTCATAGGAGAACTAACAAGCTAATAATGACGAGCTCAGAAGCTAAAAGGAATTATACAAAAAACAATAACGGTTTCAAACGCAAAGTATTGCTCTCTGGGTATTGTTCGAGGGTCTGGATCCTTTTTCCAATAGATGTCTCGAGCTATTTATAGGCGAATATAGAGTTAGGGCACTCTAAGGTTTTTTGCGTGAAATCCCGAGATCTCTGGTGAGTTTTTGTTGGGCCGAGTTGGCATATGGGGCAAAGCCCATATCCAACACTAAAGAATGTTCAAGAATCGATCAAGAACGTGCCACTGGAAGAGTGCGATCTCTTCACCGGTGAGTGGGTGTTCGATAACAAGATGCATCCATTATACAAAGAGGAAGAGTGTGAGTTCTTGACAGAACAAGTGACTTGCTTAAGAAACGGAAGGAAAGATTCGTTGTATCAGAACTGGAGATGGCAACCTAGAGACTGTTCTTTACCAAAGTAAAGTTTCAAGATGCTCTGTTTAATTAACTTTTATTGTTTGATTGATTTAGTTTTTTTTCAATAATTGTTTGTGTTTTATGATTGGTTTGATTGAAAGATTCAGAGCAAAAGTGTTGCTTGAGAAGCTGAGGAACAAGAGGTTGATGTTTGTCGGTGACTCGCTTAACCGGAACCAATGGGAATCAATGGTTTGTTTCGTTCAATCAGAGATTGAATTGCTACAATCGTGGTGATTATGTTCCTGGACTCAACTCAAGGTCAGATTGATGTGAGGGTTTTAAGATGAGGGAGGAGAGTTTGGTTGGTTTATTTATCTTTGAGCAAATGGATTAGTTTCTGGTTTTTGTGTTTTGTTTTTGTTTCCTCCTATCCTACTACATATTTGTTTTTCATATTTCTTTGTGAAATTCAGACAATGTGTTTGGTGTAATTTGTCCTCCTCATCACTCACTTGAGAGTCTTGTCATTTCATGTAATTTCTGATTTAAGAACCATCAATGGACCAATGACTTGAGACAATACTGAAACTTTGTCCTCCTCATCACTGATTCATGTAATTTCTCAATCCTAAACAAACTACCATGCTTCACAAGACAAGACAAGGTCTTGTTAACACCCAGTTATAAAGCTCGACCTTTGAAAAAGCAGTGAACAAGAATGTTAGATATGGGCTTTGCCCCCAACATTTACAGAAGCCCAAACAGAAGATCTTAGGAAGTTTTGGGCTTGAAGTCTTGGATCTAGCCCAACAGGCCGCAAGGGCAAAATCGTCATTTTACAGAGAGACAGTAGAAACCCTAGGTCACTGGCCCACTATATATATCAGATGTCATTCTCAGATCAAGGGATCCACGTTTTCTTGGGCAATTAGAGAGAGAGAAGAGCTATTATTTTCTTATTAAGCGCTTAGCTCCCTAATTGTCATTTTCTGTAAATCCTTCTTTTGAATTCTTCGTTAAATAAAAGGACCAGATCCGATTCATCCCATTTATATTCTTATCATTTATATTGTCGATTTCATACATCAACAATTTGGCGCCCACCGTGGGGCTGAAACGGAATCCTTGCATTTTGACGAAAAGAATTTGAAGACAAGGCGTTTTCGGAAAACAAGAAGCATGTCTCACAACGATCTTTCTAGCAACGAAGCTGTCGACTCCTCCGTGGACCGCGTCGTGTCTCCCAGGCATACCATATGGGGGTGCACCCGTGCGAGAGTGAACCAACCCCAAGGCGTCAACAGGACCTAATCAGCTGCGGTCGAAAACGCAACACTCACCGACCGCGAAGCCATAGGCGCTACGCGCATCGCTCCGACCAATGGCCCAGACGATGGCACTACCCCTTCGGAACGTGCAACCGTAGGCGACAATCCAATCGACCACGAAGCCGTAGGCGCTACGTGTGTCGCTCCGACTAATGGCCTACCCAATGGCGCTATCCCTTTTGATCGTGCAGCTGACGGCGTCACCCCTCCTAGCCACGCGCGTAGAGGCGTTACTATCAGTCAATCCACACTTGATCGAGCGGTACGAAGAACCCTGGGTCGGATGAGCGGTCAAGCGGCGCACATAGAATCTCAAGCACGGAGTGACCACGAAAGGCATCATAGACAACAATTTGAGCCTCGACACGGACAAAATGAAGACGCACTGGCGCCACGCACTCCTCGAGCTGAGCACAACACTCCGCGAGCTGAGAACAATACTCCACGAGCTAAACTCAATACTCCGCGAACTGAGCACAACGTCGCTACCTTGCCACGCGCTGAGCACCACGCAAACGTGCAAAACACGCAAAACTCTCGTTTAAAACCCAAGAGACCTAGAACACCCAATTATAAAGCTCGACCTTTGAAAAAGCAGTGAACAAGAATGTTGGATATGGGCTTTGCCCCCCAACATTTACAGAAGCCCAAACAGAAGATCTTAGGAAGTTTTGGGCTTGAAGTCTTGGATCTAGCCAAACAGGCCGCATGGGCAAAATCATCATTTTACAGAGAGACAGAAGAAACCCTAGGTCACTGGCCCACTATATATATCAGATGTCATTGTCAGATCAAGGGATCCACGTTTTCTTGGGCAATTAGAGAGATAAGAGCTATTATTTTCGTATTAAGCGCTTAGCTCCCTAATTGTCATTTTCTGTAAATTCTTCTATTGAATTCTTCGTTAAATAAAAGGACCAGATCCGATTCATCCCATTTATATTCTTATCATTTATATTGTCGATTTCATACATCAACAAAGAAGGCAATGCATCTAGTTTCACTAAAATGTGGTATATTTGTACTTCAAAATAGAAAAGTAAAGTTTAAGAATTCCAAATTTAAGAACCATCAATGGATTTTATAAAGTTTCTTAAAAAGTTCTTAATTTCATTTTTTCAAAATTATTAATAAAACTTGTTTTAAGCAACTTTGATTAAATACTTTGATGGAGATGCTCTAAGTGGGTTACTTTGATTAATTTAATATTAATTATATAATTAGTTTAATTTTGAGTAACTTAAATGAGTGGCTCCATTGAACATGATGTGAGGTTTCTCTTTTAACAATAGCTCTGTGGCATTGACTGATTTGACGACTGACGTTGTATCAAAGCGAACTAGATTAAGATCCGTGCTAGAGCACGGATTGAAATTCATTTTATTTATATTGTAATTTTTATATAAAATAAAATTTATGTGATTGTTTTTAAATGTTTTTTGAATAAAACATTATGCAATAAAATCATATGCTAAATATGTTGGCTTGAAAAAAGACACATATTTTGTAATTTTTATATTGTTAATGATTCTAGATAAGTACTTGTGCTATAACACTGATTAAATTTTATTTTATACAAAATTTTGTATATTTTATATTTTAAAACAAAATTTTAATATGTTGTATTAGGTTATATATGTGAAGTACAATATATATTTTACATCATGACTTGAATGTCATTATAAGACATAATTTTGTAAATGTGTTTTTTAAAAAGCGAGTTATTATATTATGAGTAATTTAATATATTGTTATATTTTTTGTTTTAATATAATTGGTTTCATGAAATTCTTTCATATTATAGTGACATATTATTGACATTGCTATAACAAATCAATTTAGAGTGTTTATAGTTTCTAACTTTTATATCAAGTTTCAATATATGAAAAATATTTCAAAATAAATTATTTAAAGTTTATTATATTATATAAAATTATAAAATTCAACAAAAATATAAAATTGAATTTAAATAGTCAAATTTTGACCCGTTACTCAATAAAATTTTAATTCAATAGATATTATTTTTAAAGAATAATATTACTAAAGCTTGAATATTTTATAGATTAAACAATTTATATTTGTTTTTAAAAATTCAGCTTATGTTATATCCGGAAATAAAACTATTTTTTAATTATAATAAATAATATGATAATTTATTTGTTTCACAAAATATAATCATATATAAAAATGAGAGGTGAAGTATAATGATAATTAACAAATTAATATGTTAAGTTAGATATCAAATGATTTTATTTGATGAATAATTTAATAAAGGAAATTAATATGGTAAGTTAGATGATATGATTCTTTAGAATATTCTCTTTAAGATTTTCTGTATAACCTATTTGTCACCAATTAATCTATCAATTAATGTATAACATATTTGTAACCAACTTATTAAAATTATATAGTCTACAAAACAATATCGTGTATTTCCGTTTTATTATAATGGGGATAAAGTAAAAATAAAAATTTTAAGAAGATAAGATTGTTGGTTTAAGGGCATCTCCAACTCCACTCTATTTTAGAATCAAATTTTTATTATAAAGCAACATTTGCTTCAACCTTACTCTATAATTTACTCTAAAATAGAGAAAATGATAAGATTGTTCTATATATAGAGCAACTCTATTTCCACCTCTATTTTTTTTAAGCTAACTCTATTTTAGAGTTGAAAATAGAGTAATACATTGAAGGAAAATAATGCTCTATTTTTGGGGAAAGAATAGAGATATATTTAACATAGGTTTTGTTGGGCCGTAACAAAAAGTACAGAAAAGGCCTTTTGGATCCATGTCGGTAACCTACTAATATCTTATTCTGGAAACTGGGAGATCAAGTAAACAGAAAAAATAACCCCTCAAAGTCTCGCACCGCGGCCTCCAAACAGATCTAAAACCTAAATTCTCCTCTCTCTCTCTCGAGTAGACAAATTCTTGCCGGCCGATCGACACCATGTTAAAATTCTTCTGTAAGATCTCTATCTATCTATCTGTAACTCGAAATTTGTTTGTTGCCCTTGATGAAGCGTTAGATGTGTTTTATTCTATATATTTTTGTTTTGTTTTGCCTCTCTTCATAACTGTAACTGTATATACATCTCGGCCTCGTAGGCGACGTTAATAAAACAGTTATAATCTGGGACGTGAAGGCATGCCCGATCCCTGAAGGTCTTGACAGTTATGATATTTGGAACAACGTCCAAAAATCCCTATCGAATATTGGGTATCCAACTACACACATTCTAGAATTTAGGGCATATTGTGATTATTTTCTAACGGATGATAGTAGGCCTAGCGGTCCTTATATTCCTTTGATGCACGCATCTTCAGGTGACTCTAAAGGTGAAGACTCTCTCTCTCTCTCCCTCTCTCTCCCTCAGTTTTACCATATCTTTTGATGGTCTGCGTTTATATATATATTCAGAAGCTGAAGATGAGAGACGTAAAAAGATTTTAGTGGACCTGTTATGCGAGGCAGGCGAAAATCGCTCAAGAATAAACTTGTTGCTGATCATTGGAGACGTGTCAGAACAGACTCAGTTCATGAGGGCTCTTAAGTTTTTGAAAGAGGCGAAGCCCCACAATGTTTTCCTGGCACTCCCTCGTCCTCCATCATCAGAGGATTTGGTTGCAACTGTACGTGAAGTTTGGCTTTGGGAAACCTTAGCTGTTGGAGGATATCCTATGGGCTATATTCCAAGTGAAGACGATTCTGATTATGATTCTTCTGACGATTAGTCACCAAAGCTCGAACGAAGCATTTTTATCTTATTGTTCATTTGAACAATCTTCAAATAAGCTGGTTGATATAACGACTGTTAACTCTAATGACAAAAATGTTAACCAGGATTAAAATATACCACATGTGGTTAATTAGAAGGAACTAAAGACACTGATGCCCTCTTCTTCTTCCCCAAATCGATTTTGAGTTTTAGAACCCTAGAACCCTAAACATTACAATTGAAATTAACAGTGGTTTCATACCTTATCTATCAGTTGATTCTTGCAACGAACACACCAAACAATCAACCAGAACCGCAACTACTCAGACGGCAACTATCATCGCAATCAAAGGAATTCAGGATTTGAAGTTTGAGAAGAAAAATCGCTTTTAGGGTTCTAGGGTTCTAAAACTCGAAATCGATTTGGGGGAAGAAGAAGAGGGTAACAATGTCTTTAGTTCCCTCTAGTTAACCACGTGAGGTTATAGTTTAATCCTGGTTAATATTTCTGTTATTAGAGTTAACAGTCGTTATGTCGTAAGTATGGATCTACCGTTATTAATAAAATGAAGGTTTTTAAAAACAACGGAAATTAAACCAGGTATTTTTTGGGAAATTTAATAACTAGAAGAATTAAACGGCCAAAAAAAAATTAGATGGCGTATTTTTCGTGTTTTTCCCAAAGAATAACTGTCTGCATGCTAGCTGGGGATGGGATGAGGTCTGTGCAGGACAATAAGGGCATTTGCATCTGAGGGAAGCACAGTTCTTGCTGAGTCTCATCACTGACTGCTTGCTAATAACATGACGGCAAGGCATCATCATCATTGGCGGGTTATCTTTGCTGCTCTCATCTCTACTCACTGGACAAACGAAAACCGAGTGAAACTGTAACTCATTCCCCAACTCCAGAGGAACAGGGAGCTGTTTCATCTCTTCCCATTCTTCTTTCTTCAAAGGCGCCATTACATCAACCAGCTTCTCTGCATAAGGACACTTGTCAAGTTTTCCAATCCATATCTGAAAAGTCACAAGCTTTTGTATCTCTCGTAGGTGGCCAGAACAGTATCTCGGGAAATGGGTTCTTGCATACTTCATAGCATCATCACGGTTCCCTTCTCTCAACATATCACAGTACTTCAAACTAATGGGTTTAAACTCCACCTCTGAACTCTTTTCCGTCAGCTTTCCTCGGTTGGCAGAGATCCTTCTCATTGCTGGCTCAATGTTTCTTCTGAGCTTCATTGACTCAACGATTTGCTTGATTTCAACTGACTGAGATCTAACCAGACAGTCACCAACCTCGAACAACCCTTTTCTGTAACAATGCTGGATAAGTATCTTATTCACCAAACGGATATCGAAACCAATGCTTCTGCAGGCTAGAGATATGTCGGGATGGTAAAAACTCTCCAAAACTTTCACCAACTTGTCAAGACTCTGTTTCGTTTCCTTCTGTGATCTCTTAAGCTGGATAGTAGGGAGAAGGGCATCAAGCTTTCGGCGAGAACAGATTCAGGTTCCACACCATTGTTGTTACCTAATTGGATTCGATGCAACGTATCTTGGATTGTATCACAAGCAAGATCGATCACATCAAGAGAAACAGAGTGATGCAGATTCTGTTTCTTAGTAACTCGATCGAATGCATCTTTCACAACAGCAGTCGTCTGATCCATTCCTCCTCTTCTTGATTAAGCTTAAAAAAGTTTCACTACCAAACTGCAAAACATACAATAAATTAAACTGATTAGACATCTAAATTGGTCATTAACAAAAGAAATCGATTTCTTCTTTTCCCCTAATAATAATAGTAAGTAAGCAAGTAAGCAGATCGTATTACTAATAAACCCAAAAGCAATGATATTGTAACAAATCATCAAAAGCAAAAATATTTGAATTCAGTAATTAGAAGACAGATAGAAAGATGTGGAGTACCGTAAAAGGCGACTGAGAATTTCGAAAATTCAGAATCCAAAAGCCATCGAAAGAAGGAACGAAGCGAAACCATAAAATCCGACTTATGTATTTATAACGAAGATGATTTGGCATGACGAATCAAAATTGTTAAGATTTGGTTTCTGAAAACATGGAACCACTTATTTGATTATTCAATTATTTCACAAAATCTATAATTAATGGAAATTATGGAATATATCTTTAAAGAAAATATTAATATGGTTACGTTGACTTAGACACCAACACCTACTCAATACAAAATCCTTAAACATCATCATCTAATTCAATCTGCAATCATTTCTAAAGAGAAGCCAATTCAAATTCAAATTCACACAAATCTGTTTCTTAAAAAAAAAAAAAAAAACTCAATGGAACATTCATTCTAATTACCAAAAGACCCTCGTTGAGCTTCACCTATATAAATAAAATGATTCCACATAGTTAACTAATTACCATCCTTCCCACTTGTGCATGAAGTCATCCCACATAGTAATTGCAATGGAGTCTCGTAGAGAGTCAGCTGCAATATCTGTAGGCGTAGAATTCAAGTGCAGCAATTCCAGTTCTTCTTCCTCTTGTCCATACGGTTCCTCCACTGGACCAACATCTTCAGCACAAGCAGCGAAGAGCCAGTCGTGAATCCCGTCTTCCCTTTTAATGAAGTTGTGTAGAGCACAAGTAGCAATCACCAGATCCCTCTGGACATGGAACGGATACTGAGGCGCCGATATCAGGATTGGAAACCGGGTTTTCAGCATGCTGAATGGTCTTTGAATAACGTTGCTTAGAGACATGTGCCGGTGATTGAAAAGCTCATGTGCGTTCTGTGGCATTTGGCTTGCACCACGGAACTCATGGAGACAGTACCTTGTTCCCGGGTATGGAGCAATGAATCCTTCTGTGTTTGTATAGTCTCTATCGACAAGATAATATTTTCCTGGAAAAAGGGAGCAAACTTGAGATGGGACTCGTAGAAATCTCAAGGGATATGCTGGATGTAAGTTAGAAAAAATAACCTTTGGGAGCTTGTGGGAAATTCTGGTTTGGATCGTCTAGGACTGCTCTTAAGATGTGTAAATCCTCAACAGAGCCTTCCCATCCCGGATAGACAAATATAAACTGTGAATCAAAAGTGCAAGCTGCAAGCACATTCTGAGTAAGTATGCCTTTCTTGTTCTGAAACCGGGGCTGGTGTTTTGTAGGAAGGTGAGCAGGAATTTGCAAGCCATCTACAACTCCGATACAATCCTGAGTTAAGAAGGGTATAAAACAAAGCAAAACTAAGAACTTTGCATCACAGTTCCAAAACTCAAGAGTTTCTAATGATGATTAGATACTTTCATTACCTGGAAATATGGATAGAGCCTTTTGCTATTGACTATCTCGGGAGGTGTTTCCAGAGATGGTGGGTGAAGGAACTCACGTGACAAGGACTTAACCGCCTTTAGCACGTTGTTAAAATGCCGGCTAATGGTTTCACCAGAACGCTGAAACCTCTCTTGTATCACTCTGATTCGCTGATTATGGCCAATGATGCTTAAGAATATAGCAACCTGCTCTTCTACCAAAACACTAGGAGTATCACGCAGCAAGCCTTTCCCTCGAAGCGTTTCAGATAGCTTATGAAACACATGCTTATCCATCCGAAGCAGTTCCCTGCAATCTTTAACAGGTCCTTCTAGCAAGGCTTTCAAATATGTACATATCGTAGGAGGCGAATTACTCTGAGGTTGATTTACACAACTGTGGTAGTACAAGTAACCAGCAGCTGCAGCAACTAATTCCATCTCATCCAATTCTATGTCAAAATCTTCGTTACTAGTGGACGAATCTGAAAGTAGAGCCAAAGATAACAGAGCAATTCCATATGATCAAAGTTTCTACTAGTGACAATATATCTTCATTCATAAGTAAAATGAAAGCAAAGAACCCCACATAAGCTAAGCCAACAGAAGCAGAGACAAACAGAGAGATTGAGGCCAACGAAAACGCCTTCACAACTCCTTCATCAAAGGATGAATTCGTCGCAAAGTTTGGATCACCGTGAAGAACCTTCGCCGGATGCAGATCTGATGCACCACCACACTCGGAACCCTAATCTCAACACCACCGTTTAGCCTAGATTCATCGGATCTCAAAGAAAAACCTAACAATAAAAAGCAATTAAACTAACTAATTTATCTAACGGATGTTATTTTGCCCAAAGGTTTAAAGAAACAACTGATAATAAGAGACCTGCTAAACGAATGACTTTTTGAAATGAGAAAGTAGGTATGTTGACCAACACCTTGTAAATCATCCAATGCTTTGATGCATTTGCTGATAGAGAATCTATCCACGTCCTTGGTCAATGCCGCTGCCCTCATTTTGGAAGCTGCTGCGATTTCTAGCATTGCTTCAACAATTGCATCGCCACAAGCCTTGCGACCTCTCTTGCGTGTTGTTGTTGGTCCAGAACTAGAAGGTGTACGCTTGTTCTGTCCACCAGTGACGTTAACTTCATCTCCAGAGCCAGAGAAAGGTTCATCATCACCAGACATCCTTCAAAAAAAGACCAAAAAAGCTTCAACGTAAGAGAATCAAAACAATGAACGAACCTCTAAGCTCGATAGCTAGGGTTTTTTTTTTTAACTCGATACATGACAACAAAATTGGATTCTTCATCTTAAAAGACAAGGAGCAACTAGGGTTTGATTTCGATGAACACAAAGCTTACATGTAGAAACGGAAACAAGACGATGAAAACGAAGATGGAAGAAGCTTTTGCTTAAAGCCTGAGAGAGTGAGAGATTAACCAAAGCGTCCACATTAGTTAAATATCCGATCAACTCATATTTTCTCTAATTGTGGACCAGAACCTTATCCTAAATCTCAAAATTGAGTGTATACCATATACCTTTAATTTGCCTAATTGAGTTGAATAATCAATTACTTAATCTTCGATTATTTGAAAAACAATACTAACACAAGTATGGGAAGCAGGAGGAAAAATCCAAACGGAGATTGATTATATCTTAGTCTGAAGTACACAAGACACAGCCCTTAGAAACTGTTCTCTCTAATCATAAAATGAAGGATAAAAGAGATTTGTAAGGAGAAGAAAAGGAAAGCAATAAAAGCTTGGTTTTAGTTGGGCGAGAGAAAATGAACACGAGCAAGAGTGTACTCTTTTCCGGCAATCCAAACACCAGTTTGTGACCACTGTACATCTTCCCAATCAAGATTCTCCTCCAGTACCTACTCAATTCAAAATCCTTAATCATCATCAACTATTCTTTACAATCAAAAATAGAGTCAGAATGGAAATAATTACCTCGATATGATCTGCTGGGAGTGGAAACCCTATAGACCGCATAACCTTCTGCGGGAGAGGTTTCTTACAGCGTGACCAACGGAAAACATCGATTAAACTGTTGTCTGAATCTGTTTTGTCACCGTTTGTCAGATGGTTCTGTGACTTGTTAATACTATCTGTCTCCATAGGTTCATGTGATGATTGTTGTTGTGAGGCTTGGATTGCCTTGATAGTCTTCTCTCCCGCGAAACAGAGCTCATACCTTTTTCCATACAAAGATCAATTCAGCCTTCAAGACCTTATTCATATCAATGAAAACGCTTGTGTTTATATGATTTGTGAATACCTGCATGAATGTGTTTCTAAGTACAAAACTTCTCCTTTCTTCAAGCGGGCTGAGGTGAAAAGAGGCTTCTTGAGACCCTTATCAGCGACAATGCTTATGCTATATTTGATCCTGCAAAAAAGTAGATCAATGCGTAGTAGAACTCATCTTGCGTCTGTCTGAACATTTTAGGTGATACAGATTCATGATACAGTTAGGAAACTCAGTGAACATTTCTTTGAAGCATTGGGAGAAATTATTCAGACGGTTACCAAGGTTCATTGCAGAGGTTGTATTGTATTGTCACTTCTCGGACAAACCTTTGTTGCCGCAGAGCATTCTACAAAACGGTAAACAAGTCATCAGTGATCAAAGGATATGAAATATGAGAACATTATGCACACCGAAATGCTATCTGCCGTAATGCAATAGTTGTAGAAGATTGCACCAAATGCTTGCAGTCAACAATACTGCTATTAGTCTGATCAAAATTCCAAATGAAGTAAAGAATGGGAACACTAAGCGAGCAGAGATTTCCAAACTGGAAGGAAAAATACCGAAGCTGCAGCTCTGGTGGTCATAGATCTTTCAACAGCCATTGGTGCAAGTGTTGGCTCCACAGTTGAGGAGTGTGTAAGCGAGGGTTCCAGTTCAATAGTTCCACCTCCTTTCTGGAATCATATCATCAGAAATTTCATAAACTGGATATTATGCACATAGTGGAAGAAGGTTGTCAAGGTAATAAAAGGACAGATTACAGATGTCAAATCACCTTCAGTATATAGCACCGCTCAACTCTGTAACTGCATCCGATTCCAGCTCCCCATGCTCGAGAGCGGACATTGTTCCTTAGCTTGGAGGTGTAGTCTAACCAATTTCTTAGTTAGAATGAAAGTTCGATAAAAGTTCTTTCTTGTTGTAAACAGAGACGCAATATAGTATGAAGTTTTTGCCCATGGACATGGAACACTTAATTTAAGGAATAATAAGCAAGATAGAGGTAAGCTAACTTACAATCTTGTGACGGCAAGACTCTAATAGTAGCGCGCAACTCTTGCATTGTCGGTGGAGGAGGAGAAGCAGTGGGACGACAGTAACCTGTATGCATGAGAACTAGATGACAGATAGACTAGAATCAGTGTGATGTTCGGACCAAACAAAGACATCAACTGCAAAGATTCATTAGGACATGTACCAGCAACAAGATCCGAATCGTCTGTGTATATATCTGTTCCCCATAGCTGGCCACCTCTTACCTGCATAGATACGAGCCAAAGGTCTCAGCAAACAACAAAGAAGGGATGCTCTAAAAAGAGCCGTCTTTCCCAAATTAATAGGCAAAGTAAATTATAACGCTTAATCAAACAAAGATGCAGATTGGAACTAAGAGTCTAAGACTATATGAGATACTATGACACAAGTCATATTGGATCTATATTCTGTCTTACTTGGCGATTTGTAGCTGTAACATGCTCAGCTGGAATCCTAACTTCGAGAGTGGGGCCATTATTTGCGAAATCACCGCTTTTGTCAGGCTGGGACAAATCATATTCTTTCCACAGCTTAATCAGTTCTTGCATACATTCGCCAACTTTGTAAACAACTATCGACATCTCTGACTTGCCTGAATCATCACAATAAAATGCAAAGCTGACAGTCTGACCAAATTATAAACTGCAAATTGATTTTTAGCACAGCAGCACATTAGAAGATAAAAGTAACAGGCAGTTGATAAAAGTTTAATAAACCTACTTAGACAAATTCTGCAAATGAAAAAAAAAATCAAGGATATTAGTAACGTTTAGTAGCTCAAATCTAAAGTGGCATTAAGGATCAAACCAACTTTTTTGTCCAATTTTTTAGATCGTGAAGAATTTTATATTTGACATTCTACTGTGAGAGTAAGGAACTGCGACCTAGGGACGACTAGAAACCACGAAATAGATTGGCTATCAAGAAAATGTCTGTTCGTAGATGACGATTTCAATGATACGCAAAAGACGAATGCCAAGTTAACCGGGTTTGTTTACTGTTATTCTCCAAGCATTGCAACTCGATCCGTTCAGAAGGATATAGAAATGAATGATTACCTTGTACTCTGCAAAATAAAAACAATGAAACACGGATAATACATTAAAAGACAAGTCAGTAATTTCAAAAAAGAAAAGTCTTGAGCTAAGCTATTACCTAACTTATGTGATAAAAGACAATATTCTTAACGGAGCTAGAAAAGGAGTGTTGAGGAGGAAGGGAATCCAGAGAAATTCAAATTTGGGTTCTAACATCTAAGAGATAAGACATATAGGATATTCCAACAATAATAGCCCCTTCATCATATAATTCGGCATTATGACCTGCAGATTTTACTATATAGGTTCCAATTTTAGTCAATGGAGTATGTCCCTCTAAATGGTAATATATAAATGAGTCTGCTAAGCAATGAGAAACACATAATTAGACGAAGTATAGGTAGGATTAAATGAAAAAGACGCACCCTTCGTTGTCCTGACTCCGTGAATGGACACGATCGCGGTTTGTAGTTTGTGGGCTGCCTCTCGGTCTCAGCGCTCTCTTCCGCTGCTGAACTCCATAATTGAAGGCATCCTTTTCCCTCTCTGTAGCTCCTTCACCCTCCAAACACCCATCTTCAGATTCCTTTTCACCGATTCTGCTGCGCTTTTCAGCTCTTTCTGCCTCTGAATCACCATCCCTCTCTCTCCTTTTTTCCTTTGATTCTCTTTCGTCCTTTTCCCAATTATCCGGTTCATTCTGCTTCTTCTGCTCTGGTGCCACATATTCCTGCTCTGCAGGTTTGACAGATGCTTCTCCCAACTCTTTCTCATTTTGCGAGACATCTTTCTCAGGGCCAGTCCTCCCCTCTCTTTTGATATGGTCTTTATCTTTCTCTTTATTCCTTTCGCGCTCTTTCTGCTCCATCCTCTCTCGTTCCCACCTATCGGCTTCTCTTTCTTCTCTGCCAATCTCTTTGGGTTCACTCATGACACTACCAACAAGCACGGATCCTCTTCGGTCGCTTCTATCCTTGTCTCGGTCCCCCCATTCTCGATGCTTCAACTCTTTTCTTTTCTTATCTTTATCCTTAAATCTATCTTCTGTTTTTGCATCAACCTTGTTTTCTCCGACGGTTTCACATCCTTCTAAATGAGGTCCCTCCACAGGCGCCGAGGAATCTTTAGGCCCAACGACGTCAGTTGGGCCTTGCGTATTACCCCGGGATGCCACCCATGAATCCACATTTGCGGTCGAACCTTCAGCAACTCTCTTCCCTCTATGGTAATCCTTCTGCTCTTTCCAAGCCAAGTGACTAGACCCGTCCTTTTCCATTTTAACCTCACCTTTCTGTTCATTATAGTTCTGATTCTCCCTATCAAATTTGGTATCCCTAGTATAGTTTCCAGTATTACTACCTTTTCCGCTAAAATCATCCCCTGGACGCTCAAACTTGGAATCCCTGTCACTCTTAGGACCCTGAGTATCCCTCTTTGTCTCACCATATATCTCTCTACCATCATTCCTAGAATAGCCTCCAGTATTACCTTTTCCGCTGAAGTTATCGACTGATCTCTCAAACTTCACATCTCTGTCTCCTTTAGGACCCTGAATCTCCCTCTTAGTCTCACCATATAACTCTCTCCCATCACTCCTGTTATCTCGGCTCTCAGCCCTAACTTCCCTGTCATCCTTAGCACTGGGTTCGGACACCACAGGGGTGTGAGTCAAATGAGGGTCACTTGAAGAAACAGTGGTGGGAAGCGAAGGAGACCTATAAACAAGAGGAGAGCGTCTCTCTCCATCTCTAGGCTCACTTCTGGCAACCTTAACCGCTCTAGAATCAACCTCATAAGGAGCAGAAGAAGCAGCAGCAAGTGGTGGTGGATGAGAGTGAGGATGCGAATGAGGATGAGGAAGCGTGTGACTGTAAGGTTGAGGCTGAGGTTGAGATTGAGATTGAGGATGCTGATGGTGATGATGAACTTGAGCAGGCGGTGGAGTTACAGGAGGATGCGTGGGTTTAGGGTAAGATCCTGAATCATCGTGAGGGTACTTGGCTGCTGAGGAAGAAGAAGGTGGTGGATGAGTAACACCCTCTTCATGAGATCTCTTCGGAACACCACTCATCACTACCTAAATTAACAAAACCCCAGATTAATTCAACAAAACAGAATTGCACCTGATTCTAATACGACCTAGAGCGAAACACAACGTAATTTGAAATCACCACAACGAAACATTGAATCCCTAAAAATGAACGCAGGAAATAACAAAAACGGATTTATTTTTACCAATTGAAACTGAAGCAGAGGACGAAGAAGCAAACTCCGTTTTGGATTTTTCCCCGCCGGGAAGTATAAATGGCGAAGTGGATTCGGATTTTGGCCTCTCTTGAGTTCGTTACGCCTCTCTCTCTCTCCCTTGGTTTGGGGGCTTGCCTTGCTTAACTTTTTTTGGACAAAATGTTATATTTCGCGTTAATATTGGCGTCTTTTCACAGACCGTCGTCGTAGCACTTTTACCAAACGATTTCTAGGTTTTAGTTATTGCGCAGTGTTGCCCTCGTACTTATTTTATCTCTCATATTTTTCATAAACTTTCAATTCCGCAGTTTACATCCACCTAATCCGTCCCTCGTATGTTTTACTTGAGAAAACTGAATTGTTGATAAAATAAAATAAAGTAAATAAACTATTGATAGACATTTCTTTTACCATTACAGAATTAGCCAAATTACTTTTGTGAATCTTTTACAAGTTTTTCTATTAAATCGATAAAATTTCTTATATATATATATAGTTTGCGATTGAACTATGACCGTTGAGTCACTTAACTGCTTTTATTATAACCAATCACAAAAATGATAAATATATATACTTTTATACTTCTTTGTCCGATATTTTGACTTTTAACTATTTTTACCTACTGCTAATAACCACTTTTTATGTCCGGTAAAACTTTTGTATCACCCATTATTTTGCGTTCAACTATAAATGCTAAGATCGGCTCTGAGCCTCTGACAATGAATTTTTACCTACACATCTCTCTTTCGTGTTTCATGAATTTATAACACTGAAAAGAGTTATGCAATATAATGACCATATTTATTTGAGTATAAAGGCAAAGAAATGATAAGTAGATTTGGTCTTCGAGGGCTTTCCCCGCACCAATCAGGCAATCACCATCCATCAAGTTTTGAGCTAATGAAACTGACCTGTCGAATTAATGCTTATATAGGCTTTGTTGCCTTTAAAGAGAAACAGAGCTCATTAAATTCACTGATACGAAATAAATAAATTAAAGATAATACTATATCGAAGAAGCCACCATCTCTACTTATATCTCGAGCCACCATGCATGAGAGTGAAATATTCAAATTTTATAGGCATAGTAATGTCGTCTTTCACAGTACACTCCTTAGTACTTGTATCATGGTTTGTAGTAGTAGCAGTACTCGCCGGTGGAGAAGACTCATCGGACACGGCAATGTTTCCGGCGATGTTTGTGTTTGGAGACTCGTTGGTGGACAACGGAAACAACAACCACTTGAACTCACTGGCTAGGTCCAACTATCTCCCTTACGGCATTGATTTCGCCGGAAACCAACCTACCGGTCGCTTCTGTAACGGCAAAACCATCGTCGATTTCGTCGGTACATATATACACTACATTGGTCTCTCTGCATGCATAAATTTAGGACAAGATTTTTTCATTTCTCCATTTTGCGTTAAGTTATATAGTAATGGGGATGTACATGGATGGTTGCAGGAGAGTTGCTAGGGCTGCCAGATATACCGGCGTTTATGGATACGGTGGACGGAGAAGTTGATATTAGCCGGGGAGTGAACTATGCCTCCGCTGCCGGAGGAATCTTAGAAGAAAACGGTCGCCAATTGGTACTTTATTTGTATCTTAATGTTTTCATAATATATTTTTAAAAAATCAAAACAATTTGACTAAGTATAGGTTATATGTATGTTTTTCACGTTAGTTAAGTTAATATCGACATTTGTAATTTGTTTAATAAAATTGATTAAACCAGATGAACATTATGAATTTTCTGTAAAGAATCCAAGTTGAAAACCTACAAATTAAAACTAAAACCAAAAGGTAAGTTTTGTACTAGATTTTTTTCTGATTATAAACACACGAATTTAGATATTAAAATTTATGTATTTGGCTAGCCACATTTGAATCACGAAGAGTATTAAATGTCAAGTGGCTTTGATTGGGTGCATGAAGCTTTTGGCTAAAGACATGCGCATGAGTATTAGTAATTAAGTAACACTAATAAATGTGGAGTTGCATGCCTGAAGGGAGAGAGATTCAGCATGGCAAGACAAGTGGAGAACTTCGAGAAGACATTAGTGGAGATAACTAGGATGAGTAGATCAGAGTCAGTAAAGGAGTATATGGCAAAGTCATTGGTGGTGGTGTCAATGGGGAACAATGACTACATCAACAATTATCTGAAACCATCGCTTTTCCTCACAAGCTCCATTTACGATCCTACTTCTTTCGCCGACCTACTTGTCTCCAACTTTACCACTCATCCCCTTGTAAGTCTTATTATATACTCCATGCATCTTTTACCATGTTTCTATAATTAACTACTAATCAACCACATATATGTGTGTGTCATCGGGTGCCTAAAAACCGTATATAATTACAAATTTATGGTTATCAAGTGTTGCAATTATATGTTTAAAAGTTATAATTCAAATTTTATACATTTTTGTTTAGGAGTTGTATGGAAAGGGGTTTAGGAAATTTGTAATAGCCGGTGTGGGTCCATTGGGTTGTATACCGGACCAACTAGCAGCCGGAGCGGCTCCACCAGGTGAATGTGTGGAGGCGGTTAACGAGATGGCTGAACTTTTCAACAACCGCCTCATATCGCTGGTGGATCGTCTCAACTCCGACAACAAAACCGCCAGTGAAGGCATCTTTGTATACGGCAACACATATGGAGCCGCCGTGGATATCCTCACCAACCCTTTTGCTTACGGTTAAGTATCTAACTTATTTATCTCTTCTACTACATTCTCTAATCAAATGTTTCGTTTTAGGTTAGTTCAGATTACTTCATATATAAATCTAATTACATTTGAAATGGATGGTTTAATAAATCTTTGTAGGATTCGAAGTGACGGATAGAGGATGTTGTGGAGTAGGGAGAAACAGGGGAGAAATAACGTGTCTGCCACTAGCGGTACCATGTGCTTTCAGAGACCGACACGTGTTCTGGGATGCATTTCATCCAACAGAAGCTTTTAATCTCATAATTGCTCGTAGAGCCTTTAATGGTTCCAAATCGGATTGTTACCCCATTAACCTTTCTCAACTCTCTCGTCTCTAATTCTCATCACAAGCTTAATTCTTCTTTATGTATCTTGTGTTTTGCCACTTTCAAGTTTTGTAGACTTGTAGTACCAATGCATCTTTCTTCTCATTACCTTTTATGTGTGATACATATCTGATCACTGATGTCCCCATCTATATGGGCTATGGCCTATATTATAATTTGAAGGTTGATCATTCCCTAATGATTGCATTATGCAGTAAAACATGAGACTGTTTTGAAATTAACTGTAGAAGCTTATTCTACGTTTTGCTTGGTTAAGAACATTGTAGAAACTTTCATGCATGACGATGTCGATAACAACATAGAAACTTACATGCATGTTGCGGAATGATCAATGAAGAAAACAATGGTAAGTTCATACTAGTAATCTTTTGTTTTGTTAATCGTAAAGTCATTAGGTTTGAAAAAAGAAAAAAAAAACATTAGGTCAAAAACTAAAATTTAAAAGGCCCAATTAGGAAATTAGAAAGCCCAAATATAACGCACTGAAGCCCAAGACAAGGCTAGCAATTCGACAAAGAAGATGATAAGCTTGGAAAACCGTACCAGTCTCGAAATCGGCAAATAATTCTCACCGGCGCGATGGAAACGGAAGCGGTGGTTCGTACCGTCGCCGGCGTAGACTGTTTCGTCTCATTACCACGTCAGCTACTCCATGCGCTTCAATCCACTAGCTCCTCCCCTCTTCCTCCGCTTCTCCCTGTTGAGCTACGCTCCGGTGACCGCCGTTGGTCAGTAGCTTGGTCCGGCTCTAGCTCATCCTCTTCTGCGATCGAGGTTTCTCTCTCTCTCTCTCTCCCTCTCTCTCCCTCTCTCTAGATTTGATTTCGCTTAGTCAAACCCAGTATTATACTTCGGTTTTGGAGGTATGGTACTCTTTTCATTTTCCCCTGTTTTGAATTTTGTTTATGTCAATAAGGTCGCTCGAGTGTTCGCGGAAAGCATATCGTTGCCGGATGGTACAGTTGTTCAAGTTCGTGTTCTTCCCAATGTGCCCAAGGCTACTTTAGTAACAGTGGAACCAGATACTGAAGATGACTGGGAAGTTCTTGAGCTCAATGCTGAACTTGCCGAAGCAGCTATACTTAGTCAGGTTAGGTTTTCTTTTTTTTCTCTCTCTAGATATTGTATACTTAACTCTTCAATTATTCTTCTATTCTTATCATCAATTCAAAAGATTTTGATTTTACCTACAAGTAAATGTCTAGCTTTTCTAGTTGATTTGGAATTGTAGCATCGTTGTCTTGTTTCTCTGCTTACCTATATCTTCTTGCTTCGTACAAGATTCGATAGTTTGTGGCGATGGCATATTCAGTTAGAAAAATGCTCTGCTGAGTAACTTTCGAACCATGTGTTTTAGGTGAGGATACTACACGAGACCATGAAATTCCCTTTGTGGTTGCATGACCGAACTGTGATAAGATTTTCCGTGGTTTCAACATTTCCATCAAAAGGGGTGGGTAAGACCATCTTTATTCCGCACCTTGGTTGTATTATCGTTGTCTATACTTTTAAAGTTTCTTCTCCTTATTACATATCTTCCCTTGGGTAGGAAAAGGGCGGGTAATACCATGATCTTATGCTTACATTCATTACAATTTTATTACTGACAGAAATGTCTTGACTGGTGGCTCGTTTTCAGTACAACTTGTGCCAGGAACTGAAGTGGCTGTGGCTCCAAAGAGACGTGACAGAAACCTCAATGCAAAAAAGAGTTCTGATGCTGTTGCTCCAGATAAAGAGTGTAACAATCTGAAGGTTCTATTACGTGTACAAGATACTGATAAATCAGCCTTTCATGAAGCTGATGTCAAAGGATTTGAGCTAAGGGTAGCTCTCACTTCCATTGCCTATATTCATCCAGATACTGCCACGAAATACTCTCTAGAATCTCTTCAGTTGATTTCTGTATCCCCTAGAATACCTTTGAAAGGTAGTGCAAAAAAGGATGAAGCCTTAAATATGAAAGACAGTGAAGCTTCAAAGGTGGCCGAAAATGGCACTCCAAGCGCAAAGAAAGAGCCCCGTCAAGCGATTCTTCGTCTTGTCTATTCAGATTTAGCTGCTCTAGGACATCTAATGATGCCCGAGTCTCTTCGTCTCTATCTAGGAGCAGGCCTACACTCATGTGAGTAAGATTTTGCTTAAACATACAGATGCTTTTGTTTTATGTACGTCCAAAATTTTGATGCTAGTGTAAAATTTTTATCCACCTGTTCAGCTAGGTCATTAAAATGTACGGAAAGATTGACCTGACGTTAAATTGACTGGTTATTAACAATATGCGACACTAGAATTTTTGTTTTTGCTTTTAATGCTGTGACTATCAGAAAACAAACTTGTAAGATATTTTTCAGTTATCGTGCAGGTGAATCCAACAATTGTAAAAAGCATCCTTGTGCACTTTTCCATTCTCAATTGAGCTTTGTTATCACAGAAACATAATTTTCTGAGAAAGAGTTATCATTTGTTGCAGGGGTTTACTTAAGGGGATGCAATGTAAAAGTAGACAAAGAAATTCCTGCTTTTTCACTTTCTCCTTGCGTCTTCAAGATTTCTGAAAAGGAAAAGGTGCTGGATAGAGGTACAAATATTCTTGGTAATCATAATTCTAGTAGAAAAGGCAGTCATCCACCATCTGGCTTGAGCACCTATATGGACGTTGTTGACTGGTCTGGGCACGATAAGGTTGTTACAGCTCTTTTATCTGAGGGTTTGCATGACAGAGGAAACCAAGATAATGCCTATCAAGTTAAGAATAAAAAAGGATTGGAATGCCTTACTCGCCTGTGGTCATTGGCACAGCTTGATGCTATTGCGTCAGTCACAGGAGTTGATGTTAGTTCGTTAATTGTAGGAAGAGAAACATTTTTCCATTTAGAAGTAAGAGGGCTCGAATCTTATAAATCAAGAGATAGGCAGTCTTCTGTTAATGATTGTTGGGAAAGTGGGAAGAATGATAAAAACGCTCCTTTAGAAATTTTGTACGTCATGACGGTCTCTGATGAGTCTTCACTTGGTGATAAATTCGCTGTGTATGAGCTTAGCCTGGATAGAAGTGAGAAGAGGGACAATGTGGTGCATATTGAGCCAGTGCTTGCGAAGATGAGTCTTGGTGACCCGATATATTTGACGACGTCTCCTAAAGAAACACACTTTAATAAAGGTGTTTCCCCGGATATATCTTCCTTGACGTGGATGGGCCCAATTGTGTTGGATGTTATCAAGCGTAGGTTTCACTTTCTTAGCTTCATCTTGCTTGAATCTTAAAAACATGATGACGCGCGCATAATCATATATATCTGTGGTTGCATATAAATATTAAATAAATTAGTCACGTATAAGGCTATAAGTGTTGTTTGGCTAAAGGGTCACCTGATAAGATATATTTACCCTGGCACAATTCGAAAAAGTAAGACAGACATAGCTCCTGCTTAATTTCTTTTAACATAATTTAGCTTAAACTTTTGGTTTCATTCTGTATTAGCTTTTGTTATAGCATGTGTTATAGTTCCATATGAAATGTCTTTGAATTAATTGTTGACCTCAACTGAAAAATTGCTCGATAATCTAATTTTTTAAATAATCTTCGTATATGGTTGATTTTATCCTGCGTCTTTTATTGCATCTGGAGAATGTTTATGACTGGATCTGTTTCTAAAGCCAAAATTGCTATTATGCAGGGATGACCGTGTTGTTGTCTCCTGCAGCCGCAATGTGGTTTAGCAAGTTCAGTATTCCATCACCTGGACATATTCTCATATATGGACCTCCTGTGAGTTCTCAATTTAGTTGCTCCATTTGGTATCCGTCAAATATGAATTTAGTTCTTTTTATTTTGGCCTTTGGGTTTAAATTCCCAGTTGATTCCTTTTCTCGCAATGTTAGTACCTTACCCATTCAAACGCTATCCCTTTGGCCAGGCATGAGTATCCGAATGTTTATCTTTAGATTTGTTCGTCCGTAAAATCTTAAAACATTGTTTCCCTGGCTTGCAGTCGTTTCTTAATTCCCATTTTGCCTACGGGTTGAAACAATCTGGTTGTTTACTAAAATATAAAAAAAGAACCGGGTTGTTTACTTATTTAAGCTTCTGGTTGATAGGGTTCAGGAAAGACAATATTGGCGAGAGCTGCTGCAAAGTACTTCGAAGAACAGAAAGACTTGTTGGCACATGTGTGAGTGGTCTTGGTTTGGGTTATGTTTGTCTACCAACTTCATTTATGTTCAAGAGATTAATTCTGGTCAGATGTGGTCTAAGTATTGATTTCTTGGTGCAGGATTCTGGTATCTTGTTCTGCACTTGCCTTGGAGAAGGTTCAACACATCCATCAAGTCCTTTCTGGTGTAATAGCTGAGGGTTTGGAACATGCACCATCTGTCATCATTTTGGATGATCTTGATAGCATTATCTCATCCTCTTCAGATACCGAGGGAACACACGCTTCGGTTGGGATTACGATGCTTACGAAATTCCTAACAGATGTTATGGATGATTATGGGGTACGGACTTTTGAAAGATATAATGTCCAACAGTTTCACTGTTCTCAAGTATTACATCCACGTATGCATCACGAGTAGCTTTAAGAAGTGTGGTGAATTTAATTATCTGAACGCAAGACTTCCTCCATGCGAAGACAAACATCACTTCTCTTGATAGTTTGGATAACTGCTTTCACCTTTCTAAGTATGGCATACAACATTAATTGGTTGTTCTTGGAACTTCTTGAACGCACTCTTTTCCAAGAAATGCCTTTAGAGACTCATTCCTCTAGATGATATATTATAAATCTGACTCACGTTTTGTTAACCAGATATATTTTTGTTCACCCAACAGGAATACAGGAATTTTTCTTGTGGAATTGGTCCACTTGCATTTGTTGCTTCTGTCCAGTCTCTGGAACAAATTCCACAGACATTGAGCTCATCAGGTACAAACTTGTTATATATCACTACCTCTACCTGTTTTAACATATATTATTTCTACCAGAATCAGTTCATGTGAATTATTCATATGATATTTGCAGGAAGGTTTGACTTCCATGTGCAACTGGCTGCTCCTGCTACCTCAGAACGTGGGGCCATACTGAAGCACGAGATACAGAAACGCCTTTTAGAATGTTCAGAAGACATATTGCTTGACTTAGCTGCTAAATGTGAAGGATATGATGCGTATGACTTGGTATTTAGAGTTTTCTATATGCTTTTAAAATTTGTCGTTGTGCGACGACCAGAAAAGATATAGTATCTGTGATGTTTCATGTTATATAAATATTTTTGTTCAAGCTTGCTATTTCGTTTTGATTTGATTATCGTTCTGTCCGTCCATTTACAGTGTGCTCTTTTTGGATTCCTTTTTTCCAGGAAATATTGGTTGATAGAGCTGTTCATGCTGCCATTGGCCGGCATCTACCTTGTGAATCAAATAATCTATCCAAATATTCTTTGGTCAAAGAAGACTTTACTCGAGCTATGCATGAATTTGTGCCTGTTGCCATGCGTGACATCACAAAATCTGCGTCTGAGGGTGGTCGTTTGGGGTGGGAAGATGTGGGAGGTGTGACTGATATTAAAAATGCTATCAAAGAGGTATATAAGCATGCTGATTGCAATATCTTCCTTTGCTGCCCTCATTGATCTAAATAGTGTTAGCCTATTATAACTGCAACCAGGAAGCATCTATTACCTGCATCTTTGTCTGCTGGCTTTTGCTTGTATCGTTGGATGTTCTTTTACTGCACTTAGGTCTTGTTCAATGGGAAACAATATTTCTATAAGACCTTGAGCTGATATAAGTTGAATTATCTTGGTTAATCTGACGGAAATAATGGTCAATATAATGTAATGCTACTACTTATGCTAACAACTACAGTTTGAACCAGTTCTTAAATAGAGATATAGTTTTGGTTATGCAATTTATTTGCTTTGCAATGTCCAGATGATTGAGTTGCCATCAAAATATCCGAAAATCTTTGCAAAATCTCCTCTGCGTTTGAGATCGAATGTTCTCTTGTATGGCCCACCTGGTTGTGGGAAGACTCACATTGTTGGTGCAGCTGCTGCCGCGTGTTCCCTACGGTTTATATCGGTGAAGGGGCCTGAGCTGTTAAACAAATACATTGGTGCATCTGAACAAGCGGTAAGAATGATACTTTTTTTTTCCATCTTCAAGAACCTTTTGAGATGATTATTATGCTTTTCAGTTCTTTAGTGGCGCATGCTTTATCTATAGTGTTGAATATATTTTGAATCTTCTGAGTTTCTTGCTTAGTCTTAACCTTGTATTGAACAATAGAATTGTAAAGAAACTTCAGTGGGAAAGTGTTTCTAGAGAAAAGTTTACAGACAGCTTAGTTCTTTTGTAACTGTTTTTTTTTTTTTTTTGTTAGTCTCTTTCCTAAAAAGCTAATGTTTCCACATCTCTGATAAACACACTTCTCTCAGGTCCGTGATATATTTTCAAAAGCAGCAGCAGCAGCACCGTGCATACTCTTTTTCGATGAATTCGATTCCATTGCTCCGAAGAGAGGACATGACAACACCGGTGTAACTGATCGAGTTGTTAATCAAGTAAGTTACTTCAAAGTCTGCATATTTGATTCACAAGAAGTTCAAACATCTCATGTGATATTTTCCTTTTGCGTAGTTTCTGACAGAACTGGATGGAGTTGAAGTTCTGACCGGGGTCTTTGTTTTTGCTGCAACGAGGTATTTACACCAGAATAAGTCTATATTGCATATCATATTCAGTGTTCGATGGATTCATAAAATCTACAGCAAACGGTGGATTCTTCTGAGTTAATGGTTAATAATAAATTTAATATATTATATGAGCTATCAATGTTGAAGCCTGTTCTCAGTCCTCAATTTATGATTTCTCATTACATACAAAGGATGGATTATGACTTTATAATGGTTTTACCATAAACAGTAGACCAGATTTACTTGATCCTGCGCTCCTAAGGCCTGGTCGGCTTGATCGTTTGCTTATGTGCGACTTTCCTTCCCCACCAGAACGATTAGAGATTCTTACAGTTCTTTCGAGAAAGGTTAGTACTCCCAGTTACATCATTTTTTCCCCCTCAATCTTCATGTAAAGTATGTATGTTACATATCTGAACAACCATTGAATACTATATGACTACACCATTTCCATCGGATTCTGACAATCATTTTATGGTCTCCCTTGAAAATATGTAAATTAGAGCTATCTTTACAATATTACAAATTGAAATGACCAAATATCTTTCCGCATTTCTGCAGCTTCCGATGGCTGATGATATTGACTTAGAACCTATAGCTTTGATGACTGAAGGCTTCAGTGGAGCTGATCTTCAAGCTCTTCTCTCAGATGCCCAGCTTGCAGCTGTTCACGAGTTTCTGAACAGAGAAGATAAACCCGAAACCGGAACTACGCCAATAATAACCGATCCTCTTCTGAAGTCGATCGCTTCAAAAACTAAGCCATCGGTTTCCGAAACCGAGAAGCAAAAGCTCTATGACATATATAGCCAGTTTCTGGATTCAAGAAAATCGGTATCTCTCTCTCCTCTCCTCTCTAATTCCTCTTCCCTTTTATACAAACCCAGTAGTTGATTACTAACAAGATCAAAATCTTATTTTGCTTGTAGTCAAGGGAATCAAAGGGCAAAAGAGCAACCTTGGCATAATCAAAGGGATTGCAAAGACCAAAAAAATGGTTACATTGTAGAAATCACATCATGATGTAAAATTTGCTTTATGATATATATGCCCACTGATAAGCATTATAGTCAAAATGGTTAAAGAGATTTTAAATAAAGATCGTTAAGAGAGCCATAATTTGTTGGCCTCTTTGTAGGGTAAGTTCTACAAAATCCAAACGACCATAAACAGACTTTTCAAAACGAACTAAATCTGTAACTACTGATAAGATTCGTTTGTTTAAATCTGGAATTGTTAAAAGCTGTGATTTTTTTTTTTTAATTTAAGAAAACATAAATAAAATACTCCAAAATTTCAATAAAAATTTCTTTATTTCTAGTTTATGAAAGAAAATGTAATAATGTATACAGGACAGTCAGTTTTAATCATGAAACAAAAACAATTATCCAAAAAATAAGGGAAAAAAATGAGAAGGTAAAGATTGTTGCCACCTATCTTTGACAACGCCAGTGATTAAAATGTTGTTATGGCAAGAACCTTGAAAAGAGTCAACAAGAATATCTTACAGTTACAGGAGACGAACAGAGCAAGTTTCGGCAGTTAAGAAACTGTCATGAGTTCAGTTAATATATCATCGTCACATTACAGCTAAACATAAAAACCAAAAAAAAAAAGCAGAAAACAAAACAGAGTTTGGTTTGGTTTATAAAAATGGCAGAGAGAGAGAGAAAGAGAGGTTGCTGTGACGTCCCTCTCTCCCTATCTCCTTAACCGAAACGGCATGCATTTCTTCCTTCTTTAACTTCCTTTCTCCATTCCTTCACGACAAGAATGAAATTAACTCATCACAAAATATGTCATTTTTGATGTTTGACCAAACAAAAAAAACAAATGTGACAAAAACACCAAACCCAAAAACGGTTAAGAACAAAAAGGATAAAAGAGTCTTTTACTTCTCCCTTATTCTTCTCCTGATTTTCCTCCCTCTTCATTTTCTTCTCTTTTCTGGTATATGAACAAGTTCTGAGCTGTGACCATTAGACCAACAACAGTCTTTATATCTTCTTTCTATCTCTCTCTTTCTATTATTTCCTCCTTCTGTTTTATGTTCCTATTTCTTCAAAAACTACAGCATTCGCATTCAAATTCACCTTCACTTGCTGCCTCGGCTTGCTCTTCAGGTATGTCTTTCGTCCTGTTCTTCATTCTCTGTAATTCATGTGTAGGGTTGCATTAAACAGAAACCCACAAGTTTAGCTTTGGCTATCAACAGTTCTCTCATCATATGAACAAGTAACCACCGTAAAGATGATGACGGAGAAGTCAGATTTAGTACATGAAAAGCTCTGTTCATTGTCATTCCTACAATTAGTAATAGCACCAAACTTTGATATAGATTTTTGAGTATACACCAAGTCAAAGCAAATTCAGGAAAAGCCAATTTTTTATTGTTTTTTTCCCCATAATATAAGAATATAGTGGTCTTTTTAAAATGCTAAGGTTTGAGTACACGACTGCCTCTTCTTTTGTATCTATCTGTAAGCTATTAATGTTTGGCGTTGCTTGTTTTCGAAAAATTATGACAATGGAAGTCTATAAGAAAGATAACTGATACCGGATTTAGAGAAAACTTCTGAGTATTTTTACCTTCCAATCCCACCACTCTCATTTCTGAACTCCTTGCATGAATCTGATGTTTATTGGTTCTTTAGATGGGACTACATTCTCCGAAGTCACTTTTCATGTTTGAATATTTTACGTCTTCTGACTAACTGCATAAATGGTCGCATTGTCGCAGGTCAGAGGCCAAAATAGGTGGAATTCAAAGCCTGTTTTGTCAGAGAAAAACTTACATATGAATAACAAAGGGAGTCAGAACGTTGCTACCTGCAAGCCTGTCACTACATTTGTCCAAACCGACACCAACACTTTCAGAGAAATTGTGCAGCGATTGACAGGTCCATCAGAGAACAACTCTGCAGTAGCGCCACCAGAAGCAACAGTGATAAAAACCGTCATACAAAAGAAGCCAACTTCAAAGCTCCACGAGAGAAGGCAATGCATGAGGCCAAAGCTTGAAATTGTCAAACCTCCTCTAAGCTTTAAGCCCACTGGTACGACACCATCATCTAAATCTGGTAATACCAACCTTTTAACAAGTCCAGTGGGCACCCCTTCTTCATTGTTCTCTAACTTGTCCTTGGTAGAAGGGGAGAAAGCCGAACCAGATAGTTGTACAACAAACATTGAAGAAGAGGAGAAAGCCATTAAAGAAAGACGCTTTTACTTGCATCCATCGCCAAGGTCTAAACCAGGGTATACAGAACCAGAACTGCTTCCTTTGTTTCCTTTAACTTCTCCCAATTCAAGTGGCAAACCATAAACCTGACAGATTAATCATAAGCTTGTTCTCTGCCTACAATCCCAAAGATTATGTACATGTAGCGTTCTCACTCAAGAATTGTCTCTGTAATCTATGTGCAATGTCCTTGTGTAGACCATCATGATCTAGCTTTGCAATGTTTTATGATTTTCATCGATTAAAACACCACAGGCTCCTTCATCTGAAGAAATAAAGCATTCACTAAGTCGAAAATACTGTCTCTATGAGGGTGAGAACAATCTCCAGACACAAATACATTCCTTTGCCCATCCTCTTCTAGCCAGCTACATCCTGCTGGCTTTTTCATTTCCTTTTTCTTCATTAGGTTTCTCAACTCCATCACGCCTTCCCATTTAGCATCTGTAGCAAACATGTTCGAAATTAGAACGTGGTTCCCAGTATCGTCAGAATCAGCTTGCAAAAGATGATTTGCAACTGAGTACCCCAGATCCATCCTGTTATAGGTTGTACATGCCCTTAACAGTGTTCCCCATATACNTACCTGCAAGCCTGTCACTACATTTGTCCAAACCGACACCAACACTTTCAGAGAAATTGTGCAGCGATTGACAGGTCCATCAGAGAACAACTCTGCAGTAGCGCCACCAGAAGCAACAGTGATAAAAACCGTCATACAAAAGAAGCCAACTTCAAAGCTCCATGAGAGAAGGCAATGCATGAGGCCAAAGCTTGAAATTGTCAAACCTCCTCTAAGCTTTAAGCCCACTGGTACGACACCATCATCTAAATCTGGTAATACCAACCTTTTAACAAGTCCAGTGGGCACCCCTTCTTCATTGTTCTCTAACTTGTCCTTGGTAGAAGGGGAGAAAGCCGAACCAGATAGTTGTACAACAAACATTGAAGAAGAGGAGAAAGCCATTAAAGAAAGACGCTTTTACTTGCATCCATCGCCAAGGTCTAAACCAGGGTATACAGAACCAGAACTGCTTCCTTTGTTTCCTTTAACTTCTCCCAATTCAAGTGGCAAACCATAAACCTGGCAGATTAATCATAAGCTTGATTTCTGCCTACATTCCCAAAGATTATGTACATGTAGCGTTCTCACTCAAGAATTGTCTCTGTAATCTATGTGCAATGTCCTTGTGTACACCATCATGATCTAGCTTTGCAATGTTTTATGATTTTCATCGATTAAAACACCACAGGCTCCTTCATCTGAAGATATAAAGCATTCACTAAGTCGAAAATACTGTCTCTATGAGGGTGAGAACAATCTCCAGACACAAATACATTCCTTTGCCCATCCTCTTCTAGCCAGCTACATCCTGCTGGCTTTTTCATTTCCTTTTTCTTCATTAGGTTTCTCAACTCCATCACGCCTTCCCATTTAGCATCTGTAGCAAACATGTTCGAAATTAGAACGTGGTTCCCAGTATCGTCAGATTCAGCTTGCAAAAGATGATTTGCAACTGAGTGCCCCAGATCCATCCTGTTATAGGTAGTACATGCCCTTAACAGTGTTCCCCATATATTTGCATTAGGTTCAACTGGCATCTGTGTGACAAAAGAATATGCATCATCAAGTTGACCCCCTCGAGCAAGTAGATCTACTGCACAAGCATATTGTTCCATTGTAGGAATCATACCGTGAACCGTCCTTATTGAGTCATATATTTGCAATCCATCCTGTATTAACCCCGCATGACAGCATGCAGTCAACAGAGTTGTTATGAAAACATGATCGGGCTTAATGTTCGAGTCAATCATATGAGAGTAGATCATAAGTGCTTCCTTACCCCTACCATGTACAGCATACCCAGCTACCATAGCAGTGAACATAACCAGATCTCTATGAGCATCTGATTGGAAAACAGAATATGCATGCTTCAAGCTGCCACATTTAGCATATACATCTAGTAGAGTCCCCTTCAGGCGGATATCACCAAGTCCGCCTCTAATAATATATCCATGACATTGTCTTACTAGATGCAGAGAGGCTACCTGTGCACAAACAGGGAGGAGATTCATGATAGTCACAGTGTTAGGCCTCATCCCTCGAACTTGTATCTCACGGAAAACGCCTATGGCTTCATTAGGGCAACAACTTTCAGCATAGATACGAATCATCAAACTCCAAGTGGTGAGATCAGTTGTAGACATCTCACTGAACAGCATATGAGCATCATCATGACTTCCACTATTAACATATCCTGATAACATCGAGTTATAGGTAACCAAAGTTCTCCTCTCTGACAAACCCTGAAAGATCTTATGGGCGTACTCTACATTACCACATTTGGCATATGCATCAAGCAACGCATTGCCAAGCTTGGGTTCCTCTTCATCATGTAAAAGACCGGCCTTAAGTGAGTACCCATGAACTTCTTTTACCTTACCAACTCCCTCTACATTTGTGCAGAATTTGACTAGGCTTAAAACAGTAATAGAGTCAAGAGTTATTGCTTCATGAAACAAGTGGTGTAAGAGGTTCAAAAACCGAAAATGCCTAGGACTGTCAGCGAAGGCATCAAGTATAGTATTCCAAGATATTATATCCTTCGTGGATATCAGTGAAAAGGCCCAATATGCTGCACTCGTGTCACCAAATCTTGCATAGAAACTAATGAGAGCATTCCCAACTGATGTATCCTCCAAAAGGTAAGAACGGCGCAAAATATAGTTATGTATCTCTTTGCCAAAGGTCAAGTCACTTAACTGCGCGCAGACAGGAAGGATGCTTACAATAGTTACCGAATCAGGAGAAACATCCCCCTTATGCACCAATTTTTGAAATAACTGCAAGGCTTTAAACCACTCACAATTTGATGCATAACCGGCTATGACAACGTTCCATGAAACAAGATCTTTGGAACCCATCTTTGTAAACAATGAAGCTGCTTCTTCCATTCTTCCGACTCTCAAATAGAAACTCACAAGAGAATTGCATACAAAAACATGGGTTTGTAACCAAGACCTGTGCACAACATAACTGTGAATCTGCCTTCCACTTTGATAGGCAATGTCCTTGTCCATAGAAGCGCAAACTGGCAAAATATTTGCAATAGTTGCATAGTTAGGCTCCGTAGGTTCCTTCAGCATTAGACAAAACAATCTAAATGCATGGGCCATCATCTTGTTCTCAGAAAACCCAGCAATAATCGCATTCCAAGAGACAACATCTTTGTCAGATATACCATCAAACGCAGTATAAGCATCAGGGAAGATAAGCCCGCATTTGGCATACATGGAAACCAGCGCATTCCCCACAAGTGTATCTTTTTCGAAACCAGTTTTGATAATATAAGAATGCATACTCTTCCCATTGTATGAATCCCCAAGGCGAACACACACAGGAAGAACTATCGCAAAGGTAACAGAGCTGGGCTTAGGCTCGTCAGCAAAGTGTATGGCTTTGAAAAACCTCATCGTCTCATGAGCACAAGAATCCGAAAGTCCTGTCAGAACAATGTTCCAAACAACAGGATCAACACTGTTCATTTGCCTAAACATCTTCTGGCAATCATCCATCCTCTTGCATTTCGCATACATGTTGAGAACTGACTTCGAAACCACAGTGCAGTCCATATGACCAAGCTTGGTCACGCAACCGTGCAGAGCCCTCCCTGATATGACCTCAGACACTGAAGCGCAAACTTTGATAACATCCGAAAAAACCTTGTGATCAGTTCCAAAACCAGACAAAAGTCTGAATTTTTGAACAAATTGCCGCAAAATCTCCATCTTCCCCTTAAATATCACAGCAACGCCCGTTTATTAACAAAACCCACGCTAGAGAATTCGGATCAGACATTTTCACAAACACCTGATATGCAAGAACAGTTTCCTTCCAACTTTTGTAACACTATAGATATAAGCGTTTTCCATATGTGACAGACACAGAGAAATTGAAAAACCAGAATCTTCATCAATGTTTCTTATTTATCAACGAAGATGTCGCTCAGTCTCCATCTCCAGTTCTCCACATAAAAAAGCAAGCGAGAGTATTTTTCTGAGTGAACTGGAATTATAAATACGTGGACTATTTTAATCCAATTAAAAATAAAGGGTTAAAATTAATAAATTAAATTAGTTAAGTCCTTGAATGCAAATTTACCATTCCTATTATTATTCGAATTAATTAGAATGAAAAAAAAAAACATAACTCCATAAATATATATAAGCCCTCGTCGGCTCTGCTTTACACATCTCTGATACGATAAAGTTACATCATCTCTCAGCTTGAATCGGCACTGACGACGAAAGCATCTTTGACCAATATGGCGCCACCTGTAGGTGAAACGGCGGCTGTGGTTGATGGCGAGCCGCAACAGCAACGACAAGCTGGTGGGTTTGGGCAGAGTATTACAGGAATCATTAGAATCGCCATGTTCTGCTACTTTGCTTCAAAGTTCTTTTCCCCTAAACAAAAACTTGCGGATCCTTCTAAGCCTTCTCACCTTATGTCCAATCTCTTTCATAGGGGAGAGCCCATGGTAATTTTTTCTTGTTTAAATTACTGGTGATTACTTGCGATTAGTTTTAGTTTCTGCAATTTGATTTCGTTTCTCTGGTCTGAATTTTAAAAACGTTACTTTTGGGTTCGAATCACAGAGTTTGTTCTTGTCAGAGCTTTTTTTCCCCTTCTGGGTGGTTTAGGGTTTTCCCCTCCGAATTTAACTTCACCAGGATATGTGTTTCAGATACTTTACTGTAATTAATCAGTGGGTTTTTTTATAACACCGGTTTGGTTCTGGAACATGATTCTTGGAGACAGATTGGTGTCAGGGTTTTTCTGATCACTGATTTGTTGTTTGGTTATGATTTATGAATCATGTTTCAGGATATGTGGTTTTATCTTTCGGAGCATGAGAAATTCAATGACTTTGGGAATGAAGGTGCTCTTATTTGTCACGAGACAAACATACCTTATGCTGTGTGGAAGCCAGAGAGCACTAGGACCTTGTTAACGACGTATCATCCATCCGAGGTAATTTCATTGTTCAACTGATATAGGTATTTGGGTTTCTTGATGTGATTCTTTCTAGATTAATAATATATAGGCTCCATTGACTTACGATGTCTGTTCTGTTGTTACAGGCACTGAAGAATAATGGAAGTCTCTATGCTCATGTCTTCTTTGCTCGATCTGGTTATCCTGTAGATCCCAGCGATCCGGAATACCAACCTCTTAACTGTTTTGGCAGGACACACCGTAAGACCTCCCTTTTTCATACACAAACAACCTTTTTATTTGACAGTTGTTTTTGGTTGGTAGATTATGTATTCGATAAGTTGGACAACTCGTTTCTCTGTTTCAGCTGTTGCGACTTACTTGCCAAAGCGTAAAGCGGATAAGAAGAAGAGTCTGCTGGGAAATCCGAAAGACACTGATGAATCTAATGCGGAAGTTGAGGTGTGTCTCTATGAAACTTTTTGATACAGAACTTTTTTTCAATGTTTTTATGATATTGTTTGGCCTGTGATGGCACACATGCTTATGTACTAACACAAAGCAGACATCGCAGGAGGTTAATGGTAAGGACTCGGATCTCAAGGATGAAGGCCCTGTGGAATGGGTATCCCACTGGAAACCAAATGTCACAATTAACCTAGTCGATGATTTTACTCGGTAAGTTAGATAAAACTGATAATTGGTAGATGAATATTGGAGCATGCTTCCTTTTCTTTTGGGTTCAGTTTTAACAATGAATCTCATAAAACGTTTGCTAACTATTTCAGTTTCCTTACAGCTATCCAGAGCATGGTGTACCACCAAACATTGCTCCTTGTATCCTTCTATTTGTACGGATGATGTGCTTGTTATTATTTGAGTTTTTGACAACTCTCTATACACATCCTTCTCTAACAATTGAAGACACTAACATAGTAGCATGTGCATCATCTTCCATGCCATTTATAACATTAGTTTGTTTAAACTTGTTTGAAAATTCCAAATACTCAAGAACTAAAGCTTGAGTTTCTGGGTTTTTGGAACTAGTGCCACACATCACTAGCTGGAATCGAAAATATATGAGGATGTCTTTTCGCTCTGCTATAGGTGTGATGGTCCATATTTTCTCTTTCCTTTACTTAACTTAATTGGCAGACTTACTGGTGGAACCTAGTACTGTAAACTACTACCCTACTGTTGTCTTCAATGAGTTTTGGCTGCTAAGGGATAAGTTGATTATAATCAATGAGACAGTCTCAGAGCTACCGCTTAATCTGGAAGTAAGCCCCATAAGCATGACAAAGTGGCAGCTGTTTGAGCAGATTGATCAGTCTTTCCAGATTCACCGTAGCTATGGAAGCATGCTTGATGGTGAATCTGACGAACTAAAGGTAATTCTGGTCTTTTATGTTCAGCTTGCTTCATTGCCATATTGCATATACTAAGATGTGCATCTAACTACTCTAACTATGATACCCGAAAGTAGTAGAGAGATGTGAGTGATTGTTTTCTGTTAATGAACTACGGTGATTAATTTTTTAAGGTTAATTTCGCAGAGGGTGTTTTTGGAAGGAAATCCCTATCTGTTAGGCGTCACAATGTTTGTTTCGATGCTTCATTCTGTATTTGACTTCCTCGCATTCAAAAATGGTAAACACCAAAAGAACACCTGCTTTTCTAAAATGCTTCATAAACTTAGCTATCTGATACTCTGTTGCTTTGCTTGCAGATATCCAGTTTTGGAACAAGAACAAATCTATGGAAGGACTGTCTGCGAAGTCTGTTGTGCTGAACTTTATCTGTCAGTTCATCATCTTCCTCTACCTGCTTGACAACGACACTTCATGGATGATATTGGCTAGTTCTGGAGTTGGTGTCTGCATCGAGTTCTGGAAAATAGGAAAAGCCATGCGAATTGAGGTACCACTAAGTCCAGTATTTTTGTGCATGTGTAACATCATTAAAAATAACAGCCAGTGATACTTTCAATCTGATTTTTGCCTTGCGTATATATACCCTGACAAACATATAAATTTTCCAGGTTGATCGAAGTGGAATGATTCCAAGATTGAGGTTCCACGACCGTGAATCCTATGCAAGCAACAAAACCAAGGAGTATGACGATATAGCCATTAAATTCTTATCCTATGTGCTCCTCCTCCTTGTCGCGGGGTTCTCCGTATATTCACTCGCCTATGAACGCCACAAGAGTTGGTACTCATGGATCCTATCTTCACTAACGAGCTGCGTCTACATGTTTGGTAAAAAGCCTTAAAAATTCTCTTTGACCAGTTCAAAGCTCTCTTGTAGTTGATTCTATTGAGTTGAGATCCATCTGTTATGTGTTTGCAGGTTTCATTATGATGTGTCCTCAATTGTTCATCAACTATAAGCTGAAGTCAGTAGCACATTTACCATGGAGGCAAATGACATACAAGTTCCTCAACACAATC
>NC_025692.1:23872450-23877866 GCF_000633955.1 Camelina sativa | reverse complement strand
AAAAAAAAAAAAAAAAAAAAGAATGATGATGATGTAATTTTGGTGTTGTTGTTGTTGCAGATGTGATATTCTTGATATACTTGTACCAGAGATGGGTTTATCCTGTGGACAAAACTCGTGTCAACGAGTTTGGTTTTGGAGGTGAAGAAGAGTCTGTGGATACAAAGACTATCACTGACCAAGAAGATGACAAGAAAACAAACTAATCAGCTTTGTGCTTTTGTTCTTTCTAAACAATTTTGAGCTTTTTTTTGTTTTTTTCTGTTCTAGAAAGTTTTGTTAAATGCTATTTATACCGAAAAGGAATTTTATTTAGGATTAAAAGAAAAGAAAAATGTATCATGGAAAAGATCATTCTCGCAATACAAGACGCATCTGCAGTCCGAGACTACCTTACATACTTATTCTTATTCATATGTGCAGCAACAGAGGTTTTCATTATTACATTGTCCATCCGCAGTCCCCATTGAGCTACAGAACTCAATGCATTTCATCATCCCTTCCATACATGGTGCTGTGTCGAAACACTGAGAAAATCTATATTTTTCTTCAAACACTAAATCAAAAAGGTATAGTATATCAAACGTCGATAGCGAAGCACTAAAAGAAACATGTAAGCAATNAAAAAAAAAAAAAAAAAAACAGAATCTTACAAGGAATGGTTTTGAAACTTGGACGGCAATGAACAGTACAGATGCCCAACATAATGGTGAAAGCAAATACTACCACTATTTTCTTAATGAAGTCCATTGTTTTTTTAAACCTGCTCTGATACTCTACGTAAATGTAACGTAGATCGATGATATTATTCATTCGCAGTAGACAAGTATATATATATACACATATGTTTTCTAGAGAATTTATTGAGAATATAAACTTTGCATAACAATAGATTATAGTCAAATCATATCCCTAAATTGCCAGATATCCCCTACTATATTAATTCATAAGTACAAATATAAAACAAATCAAGTGTAAAAAAATTACATTGTCATGCCATTGGTTTTAAGGCAAATGTTTAATTTTTCAGTAAGGGTAAATATGTAATTTAAATATAAGACTAATAAAATCTTTGAAATAATTATTTGTTTTTTTTAAATTACTTTCTCTCACTAATTAGTTATGGAAGAAAATTACTAACTAATTTTAAAAAATTGTAAACCAATCAGGATTTAAAAACTAAGATTTTATATCTATATATACAACATAATTATTTTTCATAACTATATTTGGAAGATTTTGTTAAGATTTTAAATTATGTTTATAATATTATCTTCCTTTTATTTTATTTACAAATTATTTTGAATCAAATTAAAATACTATAATATTCTAAAATATATAATTACTATGTAAAAATATATATATATATATATATATATATATATATATTTACCACACAATTGCAATATTAAAAATAGATACTCTTTCAAACAAAATAACTTTTCAAAAAAATATAACAATAATTATTATTATTATATTATAGCTATAGGAAAAAATGTCGACTCTGTGCTCATTTGCTATATTGCACGGACACAGGATATCTTCTAATATCTATTATTAATAATTTATGACTAAATAACATTCCATAAATGTATTCAACCGAGTTTTATAAATTCTAAATTAATGGGGATATATTATATAGTATTCATTTTACAATATATCATAAATATTTTCTTATATATAAAAAAACAAATTTTTATGTAAAATTTATAAACTTTTTGACAGATATTTGCATTTTCTGTTTTTTCCAAGGTCATTCAATACGACGTCGTTAGTTGGTTGGTAACTTATATGGGCCGTAGTCTTCAATCTTTCTGCAATGCAACTAGACGACGATTGAGCCCATATACATAATTAAATACTAACAAACGTCACCGTTTCTATATAACGCAGTAGTAGCGCGTGGAAAAAATGGACGCGTGGGAATGAATCAGATCAAGCAGCTCCACGCGCAGTGCATCAGAACAGGAGTAGACGAAACCAGAGATCTCTTACAACGATTGCTTCTGATTCCAAACCTTATTTATGCCCGAAGGCTCTTTGATCTTCATCGAAACCCTTGTCTCTTCCTCTACAACAAGCTAATTCAAGCTTACTCTGTTCATGGCCATCCCCACGAATCAATCGTCCTCTACAATTGCAATATTAAAAATAGATACTCTCTCAAACCAAATAACTTTTCAAAAAAATATAACAATAATTATTATTATTATATTATAGCTATAGGAAAAAATGTTGACTCTGCCCTCTTTTGCTATATTGCATGGGATATCTCTTAGACTCTTAGTATCCACTATTAAAAATCTACGACTAAATAACATTCCATAAATGTATTCCACAGAGTTTTAGAAATTCTAAATTAATGAGGATATATTATATAGTATTCATTTTACAATATATCATAAATATTTTCTTATATATATAAAAACAAAATTTTATGTAAAATTTATAAACTTGTTGGCAGATATTTGCATTTTCTGTTTTTGCAAGATCATTCAATACGACGCCGTTAGTGGGTCGGTGACTTATATGGGCCGTAATCTTCAACCTTTCTTCAATGCAACTAACGACGATTGAGCCCATATACATAATTAAATTGCTAACAAACGTCACCGTTTCTTATATAACGCATTAGTAGCGCTTGAGAAAAGTGGACGAGTGGGGGAATGAATCAGATCAAGCAGCTCCACGCGCAGTGCATCAGAACAGGAGTAGACGAAACCAGAGATCTCTTACAACGACTGCTTCTGATTCCAAACCTTGTTTATGCCCGAAAGCTCTTTGATCTTCATCGAAACCCTTGTCTCTTCCTCTACAACAAGCTAATTCAAGCTTACTCTGTTCATGGCCATCCCCACAAATCTATCGTCCTCTATAATCTCCTCTCCCACAATGGTCTCCGACCAAATCACCACTCTTTCAATTTCATCTTCGCAGCTTCTGCTTCGTTTTCGTCTGCTCGACCTTTACGGTTGCTTCATTCGCAGTTTTTCAAATCCGGGTTTGAATCTGATTCGTTCTGCTGCACTGCTCTAATCACTTCCTATTCGAAGCTAGGAGCATTGTGTTGTGCACGCAGAGTGTTCGACGAAATGTCTAGCCGAGATGTACCGGTCTGGAATGCAATGATCACGGGTTACCAAAGACATGGTGATACGAAGGCGGCGATGGAGTTGTTTGATTCCATGCCTAGTAAGAACGTTACCTCGTGGACCACCGTAATTTCTGGGTTTTCTCAGAACGGGGATTACTCTGAAGCTTTGTCGATGTTTTTGTGTATGGAGAAAGACAAATCCGTGAAACCAAACCATTTTACTGTAGCTAGTGTTCTCCCTGCTTGTTCCAACCTAGGGGAATTGGAGATTGGCAGAAGGTTAGAAGGCTATGCTAGAGAGAACGGGTTCTTTGATAACATTTACGTGTGTAATGCTCTTCTAGATATGTACTCAAAATGTGGAATGATTGATGTAGCCAAACGTTTATTAGATGAAATTGGGAACCAGAGAAATTTGTGCTCCTGGAACTCCATGATCGGTAGTCTAGCTACTCACGGGAAACACGACGAAGCTCTTGAACTTTATGCCCACATGTTGGTGAGCATTTCTGTTTTGTTTCTTCTTCAGTTCAAAAAAAGCATATTGATTCCTCTGTTCTTTAAAGTTCTAACACTTATGATTTTCTATTGGTACTTTAGCGAGAAGGAGAAAAACCAGACGCAGTGACATTTGTTGGGTTGTTGCTAGCTTGTGTTCATGGTGGGATGGTGGTGAAGGGGCAAGAATTGTTCAAGTCCATGGAGGAAGTTCACAAGATTTCGCCAAAGCTAGAGCACTACGGATGCATGATCGATCTCTTGGGGCGTGTTGGGAAGCTGGAAGAAGCCTGTGATCTCATCAAAACAATGCCAATGAAACCAGATGCTGTGGTATGGGGAACCCTTTTGGGTGCTTGTAGTTTCCATGGAAATGTTGAGATAGCAGAGATAGCAAGCGAGGCACTGTTCAAGCTTGAACCAACAAATCCAGGTAACTGTGTGATCATGTCGAATATATACGCCGCCAATGAGAAGTGGGATGGAGTTTTGAGGATGCGGAAGTTGATGAAGAAGGAAACGATGACAAAGGCTGCTGGTTATAGCTATTTTGTGGAAGTAGGAGTTGAAGTTCATAGATTTACTGTGGAAGATAAATCACACANGCTTCTGCTTCGTTTTCGTCTGCTCGACCTTTACGGTTGCTTCATTCGCAGTTTTTCAAATCCGGGTTTGAATCTGATTCGTTCTGCTGCACTGCTCTAATCACTTCCTATTCGAAGCTAGGAGCATTGTGTTGTGCACGCAGAGTGTTCGACGAAATGTCTAGCCGAGATGTACCGGTCTGGAATGCAATGATCACGGGTTACCAAAGACATGGTGATACGAAGGCGGCGATGGAGTTGTTTGATTCCATGCCTAGTAAGAACGTTACCTCGTGGACCACCGTAATTTCTGGGTTTTCTCAGAACGGGGATTACTCTGAAGCTTTGTCGATGTTTTTGTGTATGGAGAAAGACAAATCCGTGAAACCAAACCATTTTACTGTAGCTAGTGTTCTCCCTGCTTGTTCCAACCTAGGGGAATTGGAGATTGGCAGAAGGTTAGAAGGCTATGCTAGAGAGAACGGGTTCTTTGATAACATTTACGTGTGTAATGCTCTTCTAGATATGTACTCAAAATGTGGAATGATTGATGTAGCCAAACGTTTATTAGATGAAATTGGGAACCAGAGAAATTTGTGCTCCTGGAACTCCATGATCGGTAGTCTAGCTACTCACGGGAAACACGACGAAGCTCTTGAACTTTATGCCCACATGTTGGTGAGCATTTCTGTTTTGTTTCTTCTTCAGTTCAAAAAAAGCATATTGATTCCTCTGTTCTTTAAAGTTCTAACACTTATGATTTTCTATTGGTACTTTAGCGAGAAGGAGAAAAACCAGACGCAGTGACATTTGTTGGGTTGTTGCTAGCTTGTGTTCATGGTGGGATGGTGGTGAAGGGGCAAGAATTGTTCAAGTCCATGGAGGAAGTTCACAAGATTTCGCCAAAGCTAGAGCACTACGGATGCATGATCGATCTCTTGGGGCGTGTTGGGAAGCTGGAAGAAGCCTGTGATCTCATCAAAACAATGCCAATGAAACCAGATGCTGTGGTATGGGGAACCCTTTTGGGTGCTTGTAGTTTCCATGGAAATGTTGAGATAGCAGAGATAGCAAGCGAGGCACTGTTCAAGCTTGAACCAACAAATCCAGGTAACTGTGTGATCATGTCGAATATATACGCCGCCAATGAGAAGTGGGATGGAGTTTTGAGGATGCGGAAGTTGATGAAGAAGGAAACGATGACAAAGGCTGCTGGTTATAGCTATTTTGTGGAAGTAGG
>NC_025692.1:23845650-23871129 GCF_000633955.1 Camelina sativa | reverse complement strand
AAGAAGCCTGTGATCTCATCAAAACAATGCCAATGAAACCAGATGCTGTGGTATGGGGAACCCTTTTGGGTGCTTGTAGTTTCCATGGAAATGTTGAGATAGCAGAGATAGCAAGCGAGGCACTGTTCAAGCTTGAACCAACAAATCCAGGTAACTGTGTGATCATGTCGAATATATACGCCGCCAATGAGAAGTGGGATGGAGTTTTGAGGATGCGGAAGTTGATGAAGAAGGAAACGATGACAAAGGCTGCTGGTTATAGCTATTTTGTGGAAGTAGGAGTTGAAGTTCATAGATTTACTGTGGAAGATAAATCACACACAAGATCTTACGAGATCTATCAGGTTCTTGATGAAATTTTCAGGAGAATGAAACCTGAGAAGAGTCAGCTTGAACAACTATGCATATGAAAGGCAGATGTTTCCTTTGTTCACTTGTTCAGTATCAATGTCGAACTGAATGGATCTATTGAAACTACAACAATATGTGATTTTGGTGTTTTTCACATTCTTAATACTCAATCAAATGAAATTCGGTTCAGATTCGGTATACAGTATCATCCAGTTGTTGAAACAAACCGAAACGCAACTGTATGTATATCTATCAATTTAGATCGAACATGACGAGATGAGAGACGATATAGTTGAAGAAAGCTGACATGGAATTCGTGTAGGTGAGATTGAGACGATACCATCACTGGTTTTCTCTATATCCATCGAATAGTAACGCTCTCAAACTTCATCAAAAAACATTTGTGACAAGAAAGAATACATAACACAAAACCGGAAGCGGGGATAACTAAAAAAAGGTAAAAAACTATCAAAGTTCCGGTATACTTATCTAACTGATAAGTTACCCTACCCGGTCTACTAGTAGTAAAATACTAAAATCGTATCCAAAACTCTGGCCGACAAGTAGGAAAAAAATAATAATCCCCCAGCTTGCTTAGTATAACGATTTGAAATTTCCCGTCTACGTCTACGTCGACGAGGTTTGTGCTTCGTTTCTCTTTTTCTTCTTACCTCCGAAAGCTTTATTTATTTATCTACAGAAACTCTCTACTGTGACGTCGATTCATTCATTTTAATTGAATGATTTAGTTACGATTTAGCTTATCACCGTCTCCGTCTACGTCTAGGGTTCTTCTTCTTTTCTCTAAGTCGGGGAATTATCGTGTTTGTTTGTTTTGATGATGATGATAGATACGATCTTGTTGCAGGGTTTCTTCGATTTGATTTCCATCAATATATATATATTGCGTTTTTACACGTCTTATCTTGACAAATTTTCGATAACTAACTTGCATTGGATTCTAATTGTGAGTGAATTGTTTTCTCTCTAAGGGTTTTGATTATTGGAAAGCCTTTTCAGAGAGAGATGGAACCCAAACCGACGACATATGGTGTTATGCGTCGCATCCCTCCATCATCGTTCACATACTATCCATACGCCACGGGGTCAGTGATAGATGCTACTCTCTTGTCCCTTCCCTTTTGAGAGTTTGTTTGCCTAGCTAGCTTGAAAACAGCNCGGTATACAGTATCATCCAGTTGTTGAAACAAACCGAAACGCAACTGTATGTATATCTATCAATTTAGATCGAACATGACGAGATGAGAGACGATATAGTTGAAGAAAGCTGACATGGAATTCGTGTAGGTGAGATTGAGACGATACCATCACTGGTTTTCTCTATATCCATCGAATAGTAACGCTCTCAAACTTCATCAAAAAACATTTGTGACAAGAAAGAATACATAACACAAAACCGGAAGCGGGGATAACTAAAAAAAGGTAAAAAACTATCAAAGTTCCGGTATACTTATCTAACTGATAAGTTACCCTACCCGGTCTACTAGTAGTAAAATACTAAAATCGTATCCAAAACTCTGGCCGACAAGTAGGAAAAAAATAATAATCCCCCAGCTTGCTTAGTATAACGATTTGAAATTTCCCGTCTACGTCTACGTCGACGAGGTTTGTGCTTCGTTTCTCTTTTTCTTCTTACCTCCGAAAGCTTTATTTATTTATCTACAGAAACTCTCTACTGTGACGTCGATTCATTCATTTTAATTGAATGATTTAGTTACGATTTAGCTTATCACCGTCTCCGTCTACGTCTAGGGTTCTTCTTCTTTTCTCTAAGTCGGGGAATTATCGTGTTTGTTTGTTTTGATGATGATGATAGATACGATCTTGTTGCAGGGTTTCTTCGATTTGATTTCCATCAATATATATATATTGCGTTTTTACACGTCTTATCTTGACAAATTTTCGATAACTAACTTGCATTGGATTCTAATTGTGAGTGAATTGTTTTCTCTCTAAGGGTTTTGATTATTGGAAAGCCTTTTCAGAGAGAGATGGAACCCAAACCGACGACATATGGTGTTATGCGTCGCATCCCTCCATCATCGTTCACATACTATCCATACGCCACGGGGTCAGTGATAGATGCTACTCTCTTGTCCCTTCCCTTTTGAGAGTTTGTTTGCCTAGCTAGCTTGAAAACAGCTGACTTCTTGTTTTTGTAGGACGTCCTCTGGGAAAGAGCACATTAGAGAGGAGCTTGTACGACTAGGAGTTGAGCTCTCAGTCTCTGTAGCTGAATCCATGTTCTTGCTCTGTGATGACATTCACACCATGTTGTGGTTCTGCTTTAAGCTGTGGAGATATACATTACCTCCCTCCGATCCTGTGTCAGAAAGGCTGCTTCGCGTTTTTCACTATGTCTACTCAAAGGACATCAAACCCAAGAACACGCCGGTTTGTTGTCCGGATGGTGGCAACTCGGTCCAATGGGAATTCGTCAAGACCACTTGGAAGGATTTTACCGACGGGATCATTGTTTTGAATCGCCTTGTTTTGCTTCTCAGGAAGAAAGATTGCTCTTTCGATGATCGGCTGTTATCTTCCGCTGTTGAAAAATACAAGCAACAAGTTCTCAAGAAGCTAGAGGAAAAATTGGCGTCCGCAAAAGATGTTTCGGAGCTGAATGGTTTTGCCAGGGAGACTGTTGCGTCTAACATTTCTGACCTGTGGAAGTCTCTCTTTGACGACGAAGAAGCTGGCCAATCAAGTCCAGAAGTGACGAGGAATAGGATTCCTAGCGACCTGTTTCAGCCTATATTGGGCGATTCCTGCCATTGCGAGATACCGACACTGCCCGTTACTTCTCCTTACATTCTAGGGTCAGTAGTATTTTACCTGTGGCCCCTTTGAGACTTTTCCTCAGTACTCACTCATGTTACACACAAAGTCTGACTTCTTCTTTTTTTGTTGTTGTTGTTGGGTTGTCACTAGGGCTGGACACGGGACGGGTACCCTTGAATTTTCTCATACCCTTTACCCGACCCGATCCTAACGGGTAATAGAAAAAAATTACTCGTACTCGACCCATAAATAGCAGGTACCCAGAAAAACGGGTACCTGGAAAAAAATAGTTGACCCTTTAAATACTCGATCCTTTACCCTTATCCGGAAAAATGAATATCCAATAAAAAAAATTGTCAATAATCGCAATAATAATTTCATATTCCAAAATCCGAAAAGGAAAAATTCATAAATGTATACAACATATAGATCCAAAATTAGAAAATTACAAANCTGACTTCTTGTTTTTGTAGGACGTCCTCTGGGAAAGAGCACATTAGAGAGGAGCTTGTACGACTAGGAGTTGAGCTCTCAGTCTCTGTAGCTGAATCCATGTTCTTGCTCTGTGATGACATTCACACCATGTTGTGGTTCTGCTTTAAGCTGTGGAGATATACATTACCTCCCTCCGATCCTGTGTCAGAAAGGCTGCTTCGCGTTTTTCACTATGTCTACTCAAAGGACATCAAACCCAAGAACACGCCGGTTTGTTGTCCGGATGGTGGCAACTCGGTCCAATGGGAATTCGTCAAGACCACTTGGAAGGATTTTACCGACGGGATCATTGTTTTGAATCGCCTTGTTTTGCTTCTCAGGAAGAAAGATTGCTCTTTCGATGATCGGCTGTTATCTTCCGCTGTTGAAAAATACAAGCAACAAGTTCTCAAGAAGCTAGAGGAAAAATTGGCGTCCGCAAAAGATGTTTCGGAGCTGAATGGTTTTGCCAGGGAGACTGTTGCGTCTAACATTTCTGACCTGTGGAAGTCTCTCTTTGACGACGAAGAAGCTGGCCAATCAAGTCCAGAAGTGACGAGGAATAGGATTCCTAGCGACCTGTTTCAGCCTATATTGGGCGATTCCTGCCATTGCGAGATACCGACACTGCCCGTTACTTCTCCTTACATTCTAGGGTCAGTAGTATTTTACCTGTGGCCCCTTTGAGACTTTTCCTCAGTACTCACTCATGTTACACACAAAGTCTGACTTCTTCTTTTTTTGTTGTTGTTGTTGGGTTGTCACTAGGGCTGGACACGGGACGGGTACCCTTGAATTTTCTCATACCCTTTACCCGACCCGATCCTAACGGGTAATAGAAAAAAATTACTCGTACTCGACCCATAAATAGCAGGTACCCAGAAAAACGGGTACCTGGAAAAAAATAGTTGACCCTTTAAATACTCGATCCTTTACCCTTATCCGGAAAAATGAATATCCGATAAAAAAAATTGTCAATAATCGCAATAATAATTTCATATTCCAAAATCCGAAAAGGAAAAATTCATAAATGTATACAACATATAGATCCAAAATTAGAAAATTACAAACTTAAAAAATAAAAATAAAATATTAATTTAATTGGGCGTCGTGTATATCATTTCAGTTGGACTAAGTTGAACTTAGGCTTTAACTTTAACTCTATAATATATTTATAAATTAATAATAAATAATAATAATAATACAAAATATTAAAGGGTATTTACGGGTCGGGTAACAAAACGAGTAAAAGGACGGGACGGGTATTGAAAACTAAACTAATACCCTATACTCGTCCCTTACTCACGAGTAATATAATTATAATACCCTTTACTCGACCCTGAAGCTGCGGNACCGACACTGCCCGTTACTTCTCCTTACATTCTAGGGTCAGTAGTATTTTACCTGTGGCCCCTTTGAGACTTTTCCTCAGTACTCACTCATGTTACACACAAAGTCTGACTTCTTCTTTTTTTGTTGTTGTTGTTGGGTTGTCACTAGGGCTGGACACGGGACGGGTACCCTTGAATTTTCTCATACCCTTTACCCGACCCGATCCTAACGGGTAATAGAAAAAAATTACTCGTACTCGACCCATAAATAGCAGGTACCCAGAAAAACGGGTACCTGGAAAAAAATAGTTGACCCTTTAAATACTCGATCCTTTACCCTTATCCGGAAAAATGAATATCCAATAAAAAAAATTGTCAATAATCGCAATAATAATTTCATATTCCAAAATCCGAAAAGGAAAAATTCATAAATGTATACAACATATAGATCCAAAATTAGAAAATTACAAACTTAAAAAATAAAAATAAAATATTAATTTAATTGGGCGTCGTGTATATCATTTCAGTTGGACTAAGTTGAACTTAGGCTTTAACTTTAACTCTATAATATATTTATAAATTAATAATAATACAAAATATTAAAGGGTATTTACGGGTCGGGTAACAAAACGGGTAAAAGGACGAGTAACGGGACGGGTATTGAAAACTAAACTAATACCCTATACTCGTCTCTTACTCACGAGTAATATAATTATAATACCCTTTACTCGACCCTGAAGCTGCGGGTACCTTTTTTCGGGACGGGTACGAGCCGAGTAACGGGTCGAATACGGGTAACGGGTATTAGTGCCCAGGCCTAGTTGGCAGGGCAGCATTTGCAAAGCAGGGGATTAGTGAGGAGGTTGTGCAACTAGGAGTTGAGCTCTCGCTATGTGTGGTTGAGTCGATGTTCTTGCTGTGTGATGAAATTAGGAGTGTGTTACAGTTCTGCTTGATGTTGTGGGGAGATTTAGAAAGGAACATTGGTAATCCCGCTGGGGAAAGGCTGCTTCGTGTAATGCATCATGTCTACTCAAGAAATATCAAATTACATAAGAATGGAGAATATCATCATATCGGTGGTGGCAATAAGTCGTCGGTTCAATGGGAATTGGTGAAGTCGACTTGGGGGGATTTAGGTACTGGAATCAGTTATATGCACAACCTTGTCATTATGCTCGAAACAGGAAACGGTTCAGATTGCCGAGAGTATACGTCTCGTGTTGAAGAAGCTCTGAAGGAGGTTAAGGAGAAGTTGAGGTGTGGCAAGGATAATTCAGAGGCGAATGGGTTCGCGAGGGAAGCGATGAAGTCTGTCATTTTGGACATGTGGAAGTCTCTCTTTGACGATGAAGGTACGGAAGATGTATGGGCTCGCAAAGTGAGGAGGGAAGAGATTATTTCTGACCTCTTTCCTCATTTGAAAGAAGAAGAGTATTAAAGCTACCATTTTAGTTTCTCCTTGCTTCTTTCTATCGGATTAGACCATCTCCATTCATTTTAACAAAGTTATTTAAAAATATTTTATTATAAATTTTGAAAAATGTTGACTTCATTGAGAAAATTTGAATTTTCATGGTCCAATGGTTGATCCTAAACTTAAGGTTAAGAACTTATGATTACTATGACTATAACCAATTAGTGATGCGTTCACTAGAATAATTAGAACTTGTACATAAGAGGGAATGCATTACAACTGCCAGATAAACATAGTAGCACTGATAAGTTAAACCCCAAAGGATGAGATTCACTGTAACGAAGAGCGAAGTTGAAATGCCGCTGAAACTGCGAGACAAGCCGTGAGAGCTTTATCGAGCTTTATCCATCTTGTTGAGTTCCTTGTCTTATTATGAAACTCAGCTGCGGTAGAAACCAAATCGTTGAATTCAGCTCTGCTACTTGATAAGAAAAATGCTATCATCCAAGTAAAGAAGAGAGGAGGAAGCATATGACAGCTGAGAACTTGATCTGAAAGCCTCTAGATCCATCAATTCAGATAGCAGAGACAAATCAAAACAAGAGAAGAAAAAAAGCAGACAGAACCAGGACAAGAATTCAACGAGAGATTCTAAAAACGCAAAAAAAAACTCTTTCTTGTAAGTGATCTAAGGAAAAGATAAGGTTATATTAACAATCACCTTGAGTGAATTTCTCCAAATTATAGATGTTTCTATTATACACGGAGATTAATGTCTCCAAATTATTTAAAATTAAGGGTTTTTGACTTTTGACCTAAAAACCCAAAGCGACTGATTTATAACCCTTCCGCGCGGGTCGCGCTCTCAAACTCCGAAATCAACCATCCCAAACGCAAAAAATTAAGCCGATCTTGCTCTCGCTCTCGCATCCATTCATCTCTGTTGAATTCTCATCATGGCGACTGCTGCTGATTCTCGGGCTGTCAAGTCACATAGCAACTCTGAAGGAAGGAAGAGATTTATGGTTCGTAATTCACTTACGAGTTTTTTGTAATTGAACTTTGATCACATGCATGCTCTCTCTAATTTAACTTAACTATGGTTTCTTACTCAGTTTAAGAATTTCGCCGAGAGAGTGAATGAAATTGAAAGCAAAGTCCTCAAAGTCTTTAGGAGCTTACATAAGGTGAAGGATGAGCCTTCACAGGGTTCCACATATCTCAAGGATTGCCTCGTTGAATTCAGGGTATTTTTTTATTTTTTTTTATCATGTTTTCCCTTCTCAAGTTTTAATTTCCGTATTAAAGTTTCGTTCAATTTGGTTTGGTTTGGTTTAAACGCAGGAACTGAATACAGCGGCGGATTTTATCTCGTTTTATGAAGAAATGCTGCCCTGTGTTCAAACTCTGCCGTTGGTTGTGTTGCATCAAGATTTAATCTTCTCTAAACTTGTCTCTGGTTTACATATCAAAGCAAGATTCTCTCTCGAAGCCTTTCTCTGGTTTTGTTATCTTCCACACTCTTAACTTCTTCTTATTCACGATCATACTGATACAGAATTATTTATAATCTCTGGTTTTTTCAATTTTTTCTTCTTTCTTTCTCTGTTTTGCTTAGGTTGATATATGCTTTATCGAGGGATCTCTTGGACGGCTTTCTTCCGTGAGTATTTTTTTCTTTTTCTAATTCTTTTCAGCTGCACAGTCCTCTTTTATGGGTTTTTGGAAGTTCTCAGGATAATATATTAGATTTTCCAGGCACACTCTGTAATTATCTGACTTTGTGGAAGTTATTGCTTTGAATTGTTTTCACTTGTGTGAACTGATTTAGTAACCGCCCTTAAATGCAATGCTTACAAACTGCTATTGAAATTTTGTTGTCTCGCTTCCTTCTCTTTGCATTTGCGTACATTGGATCTTATATCTTCTAACCAATTGTTGCTTTTGTCTAGCTTCCTTCCGCGGCTTGTTAACTCCATAGTGACTCTCCTGAAAAATGGTGGACAGAAAGAACCAGATATTCTTGAGCAGGTTTTTGCTCTCTTGTCTAACATATTCTCCCCTCAGGACAGTGCTTAATATTATCTTCTTTTTTTTTTTTTGGCAGATATTCGTATCATGGTCGCACATAGTGCGGGATCTGCAGAAGTATCTCATATGCGACATCGAAGGTATTCTCAGGTAAGTAGAATGAGGAGGTTTATCTGTTACTAGCAGCCTGACTTAGGTTATTTGCTATGGACTAATATTGTAGTTGTCTTCCGTTAAGGTCAAAATACATTTAAAACACATATTGTAGGGGTTTCTTAAATCTTACGCTGTAGGGTTTTCTTTACTTTCTAAAAGAATCTTCGTTTGATGATGTAGGGATACATTGGAGCTGAGGTATTACCCCGGCGAACATATCTTCAAATTGATGTCACCTTCCATATCATTTTTGTTGAGGACTGCACGGGATGAGCAACTCGAAATAGGTGATGAATTGATTTTCATTTCTCTCTCTCTCTCTTTTTGTTAGTTTCATATCTATGTTAGGGACAGTCCAGTTGACTCTTGTCCCATGAACATTGCAGGGATCAAAAGGATCCTCTCCGAAATTGCATATCCACTGAAAAAATGTGGAGGAGATAGTATACTATATCATGTGATGAGGGGTACCTCTGAGCATCTCCATTCCAAAGCTGGGAAGGTTTTGAGTTTCTTGCTGAAAGATTCAACATTGTCCTTGGGTGTTCAATTTCCTCAGGGCAAGTCCTCTTTTCTAAACATAGCGTTGGAATATTTCATTAAGTCTAATGATCTCTGTTTCGCATGTAAATTAGTTTAGGAATTAAGTTTAGAGAATGGGAAGTTGGTGTTGGTTTAATCCTGAATTTATACTCCTAAGCTGTTTTACATGGTTCCCTTTCTTCTGATCTTGGTTGGACCCTGTATTTCGTTTTCCAGGTTCTTGTAGTATAGTAGAAGCTTTGAGTTCAACTTTGCAAAGAATATGCAAGGATTTTAAAGCAGAAGAATTATTTGTTATGTGGAACTGCCTGTATGAAGAAACAAAAGAATCAATCAAAAACAAAGCAACAGCTCATTTAAGCCGACTCCTGACTCTGCTTACGTCAGTTGTTAGGGTTGAGAAAGGTCTCAAGGTTTATGGTGAGTTATTAAGTAATCCAAATTTTTCGACTTTATTGCTGTTGTTCTTTCTTCTGTGCACCCATTAAAACATACATTTTCATGATCGTATTGGCAATTTATGTCGTTGTCAATGTGTAACAGATTACCCATATTTGGTTGAACTCGTGAGCCAGATTGTGCCAACTTTTATGGATTCCTCTGCTGTTCTTGATAAAGTTATGGGACTAATGCTATGCACCATTGACAGTCCCAGTGCTGCCAATGAAATGGAATCCATTGCTTCGCAATGGGCCCCCATTTTTTCCGTGAACTGTTCGAGGTATTTGGTATACAATTGATCTGTTTATACTTTTCAACGTTAAATTTTCTATGTTTTTTATAATTGAGCATGCAATCTTTGCAGTTTGCTAAATTTTTTGCGGGAGTTGCTAGGGAAGGATAAATTAGTTCTGAAAGCCTTTAGTAGTAATATATTAAGGTAAGACCCACGTCGTTTTTTTTTCTATTACCTCTCTAACTCTGCCTCTCATTTATGTCTTTAGTGACTAACTTGTGTATTGCAGATCGATCAACAATATGATTTTGGTGTCTCCTGAGGAGGTTATTCCTCTGTTACTATCACTGTGTGAGAGTGAGCCAACAAGTCATGACAAGGTGAACATCATAGATGAATCATTTGAGAGCAAATTTGAGAGAATTCATGAGTTCTTGGAAGAGAAGATTAAGAAAATCCAAACGAATATAGAGAATATAGGATTAGCTCAAACTGAAGAGGCTGAGTTGGCTGCTGCTTTTGGAGCTATCAAATGTTTTCCCTATTTTAAAGTGGATCCATCATTGCTGATTTGCTTTAAGAACACTCTCATACAGCATTTGTCAGTCTCAGTTGGTAAGTTTTTGCCATGTCATTCAGGTCTTATTTCTTAGAAGTTATCACATAACTCAACTTTTTCATGCTTTTTCAGTAAATACTTTTAGTGCTCCGGAACTGATGTGGCAGAGCTTACTTGGTGCTGCTTTGAGGTCATGTCACAAATTCTCTTCTAGTGGAAGACTCATCGACAGTGATCTAGAGGAAGCTTTGTCTCTTGCTAAATCTTACAAGTCATGTGTACAAGTGCTGTCTCCTGTGACTGACTATTTGGATTTTGTGTATAGGTGAGTTTATATGTTCTGGCGGTTTGTATATTCAGTATTATTCTTCTCCATGTTTAATGACTCTGTGATGGTACACTGATTCGTTTTTTAATCACAGGCCTCTATTAGCTAAGAATGATCTCTCTAAGGCATGCCCAGAGCTCCAAGCAAATATTGCTGAAGATGCGTTTGACATATTTTCTGAAAATTTATGTCACTCGAAAAAAGACGTCCGTCTTGTGACTTTAAGGATTTTGTGCCATTTTGAAACTTTGTATCCCAACCCTTCTTTTGAAGAGCATCCTCCAATGAAGAAACTGAAAACTGAAGTCATTCAAAAGTCTTCCCCTGAAAGCAACAATGTGAGTAGATATCCTTACTTCGGTATTCCAAAAGCTTTATCCTCAAATCCTGATTGTATTACTAACAGTAATATCTGTAATAACTTATTCCCTTCAAATTACCAGGTTCTTCAGTTATTGAAAGCAATCGAGGAGTCTCATCTCACAGTATCGACTGAAAGGGAGTTGGTCAAGGGCATTAATACAATACAAAATTATCTCTCTGCTGGCAGGATACATGACACATATGTGCCACTTGTATTTAAGGGAATGATAGGGTTATTTTATAATCAATTTTCTGAAATATGGGAACCCGTATCTGAGTGCCTTGCGGTTCTTATGAAGAAGCACACAGGAGCTGTGTGGAATGATTTTGTCCATTATTTGGGGCAGTGCCAACTAAAACTTGAAGCACTCGACAGTCATAGTGAGAATGAAAACGACAGCATTTCACAGATGCATACTGGTAGGGTTTTTTGCATCTCTTACAGTATCCTTTTCATCTATATATCTTTTTTCTCTTCTTTATAGTTCTAATGTTTGTCTTATTCAATCTTCAGTTCTGATAGAGCGTTTTAATTCGTCTGATACTATACGGTCCACACCTACTGGAAAAGTAGTATCTCTGTTGCTCAAGACCTTACAAAAAATTCCCTCTGTTGCACAGTCTCGAGTCTCTGATCTTCTCCCTTTGTTGTTGAAATTTTTGGGATACAACAGCGAAAATCCTTTGAGGTAATCATAGATCACTACGTCTTTTGTTCTTGAAGAGTAACTTAATTCATCTGTTGCCATAAGTCTTTCTCTCTACGTTGTAGGGTCGGATTATATAATGGCGGAGCTTGTAAAGGGGAGGAGTGGAAGGGTTTGCTTATACAATGGTTGACTTTACTGAAGTTGATGAAGAATCCGAGGTCTTGTTGTTTTAGTCAGTTTGTAAACGATGTTATGGAGAACAGGTTTGTTTTGATAATCCACTGCTCTTTTAAATATCTTGGAGTAAGATAATTTCGTTGACATCTCTCTGCATGCGTTTTGTGTTCTTTGGATGTTTTACCAGGTTCCTGGACCATAATGATGCTGAAATACAAATGAGTGTCCTAGAGTGCCTTGTGTTGTGGAATGACTATCTACTCCCACACCGCCATCGCTTGGAGAATTTGATCAAACCAAAAGAACTGAGAGAAGAGCTCGCGACCTGGAACTTCTCCATGGATATCGAAGAAGCTCACAGATGTCATTTTGTTTCTCTTGTAATCAGGATCCTCATGCCTAAAGTTAGGAATTTGAAGACTTCAGCGTCGCGTAAGGTACATACTAATATTTTCTTTTTAGTTTACTTCACCTTTGCCAATGCGGGTTATCATTTAGGTCTCAGTAAATTTTTTTTTCATTTTCTTTTCTCAGCATACAAGTATTCGTCACCGGGAGGCGGTTCTTGGCCTTATATCTCAGCTAGATGTTAATGAACTTTCTCTGTTCTTCGCATTGTTGATGAAGCCTTTAAACATCATATCAGAGGATACAATGGACTTGTTTTGGAGCTCAGGCAAAAGCTCTCTGGATTATTTCCAAAAGTCGAATTTCCTCAAATCTATCAACGCCGATGCTATTTCGACCTTATCCTGGAAGAAGAAATTTGGTTTTCTTCATGTCATACAACACATACTTGAAGTCTTTGATGTATTACATGTCCGACCATTTCTAGACTTTCTGATGGGATGTGCTGTCCGGCTATTAATAACCTATGATCCAAATATCGACGAAGAAAAGAGCATTGATAAAGAGAGTGTTTCAACGTATCACGACCAGGTAAAATTGTTATAAGGTTTCCGCTCATGTCATTTCTTTGGAACATATTGACTGACTCTGTTTTTTTTTTTGTTTGGTGTAGGCTGGCAGTTCTTTAAAGCAGTTTAAAGAGTTGAGATCCTTATGTTTGAAGATCATTGCTCGTGTTCTTGAAAAGTACACGGATTGTGATCTTGGCTCTGAGTTCTGGGACCTCTTCTTTTCTGCAGTGAATTCGTTAATCAAGAGTTTTAAGCAGGAGGGTTCTAGCAGTGAGAAACCAAGCTCATTGTTCTCATGCTTCTTGTCGATGAGTAAAAGCCGCAGTCTCGTCACCTTGTTATGTCGGGAAGAGTCTCTTGTTCCAGACATTTTTTCAATTATAACAGTGACCACAGCTTCAGAAGCTATAAAGTCCTCTGCCTTGAGTTTCATAGAGAATCTGCTCTGTCTTGAGAGTGACTTGGATGATCATGAAGATGATGACCATATGATCAAAGGATTCTTAGATCCATATATAGAGGCACTGATTAACAGCTTGCATTCTCTTTTCCGTTGGGATAGTTTGAAAAGGTAAGGGCTCTTGTTAATTAAAAGACTTATTTACTTTCGTCTTTTGTTTCTACTTCTTTTGTTCGAAAAATAAGCGGGGTTAATTATGAGCAGGAAAACATTCAAGTATCATGGAGAAAGAGAGATTAAGATACTTAAACTATTGTCGAAGCACATCGGAGATGAATCTAATGTAATGGAGTATTTGGATATCTTGCTGTCTTTCTTGGATAAACGTGTGAAAGATTCTGGTATGGTTACTGTTACTCATTTCTTTTCTTGGTTAGAATTTAATATTGATTGTCTATTGTGTGACTGTCTTATTGTTTATACAGATATTCATCGTGAGGCTTTGGTAGCCATTAAGGACATCACATCGTTTATTGGGAGTGAGAGTACTAGCAAAATTATTGATACAATCTCTCCTCTGCTTGTTGATGCTGCACCTGATGTTAGATTATGCATTTGTGATCTTTTTGAATCTCTTGCAAAAATCGACCTCTCTCTGGATCTAATGGTAAGTATACAAATCTCTGTTTGAAGCTGTGAGTCATTTACTTCCCATTTTGTTTTGAGACTGTAACAAACTACTGGTTGCGTCATCCTACAGGCGAAATGCGTCAGCGATATGAATGCAACCTCACCTATGGAAGTTGATGACCTTGACTATGAAACAATAATTAAAGCTTATGCAAAGATTGATGCAGATTTCTTTACCAAATCCTCGGAGCAGCAGATGATGATTATACTCTCACAGAGTTTATACAACATATCATCATCAGAAGTTACTTTGAAGGATTGTGCATTCAACCTCTTGTGCACTTTTATTAAATTTTCAGCTTCCATACTTTGCCAAGAGGCTTCAGCTCACTCTGATAATGGCAAAGAGGTTTCAAAATTTGATGCAAGCTGGACAGGAGATCGTGTGTTGTGGATTATAAATAAGTTTATTTTGAAACACATTGGAGATGCACTAAACAGAGGAATTTCTAGTGGAAAGGTACTGCTTTGTAAGATGGATATCCTTGGCTCTCTTGTTTGCATTAAAGATTCTTAGAAACGAATAATTTTGCTGCAGGAGGAGATTCTCTTGATACGCAAAATGGTGACAAAACTTCCAGATTCCGGGAATCTTGCTGCATTCGGACCCTTATGCTCTGAAAACGATGACGTTGATTTCTTTAAAAACGTCCTTAGCATTCAGGTAAAATGACTCCTTCACATTTCGTATCTTTGCAGCTTATAGTTTATGAAAGATGATAGAAACCTTATAGTGACTTTTATTTCTTTTAAATGTCTTGTAGATATACCGTAGAAAAAAGGCGATTAACCGTTTTTCCAAGGAGATCAAAGATAGCAGTCTGCCTGAGGTGATCTCTTTGCGTCTCTTAGATTCTTTGAATTCTATTTTTTTGTAGTGTCAATATGACCAATGGCTATTGGGGTTGCAGGGCGTAGTGAGAAAACTTCTAGTCTCCGTGTTTTTCAACATGCTGCTTGATGGAGAAGGTAAAAAAGGTCAAGACAGAAAAGGTCAGAATAGAAAAGGTCAAGATAAAAATGTTCAAAATCTCCAAGACGCATGCGCAGAAGCCCTTGCATCCGTGTCAGCTCATATGAGTTGGTGTTCGTACTACGCTCTGCTGAATCGGTGTTTCCGTGAGATGAAGACGCATACGGAGGACAAGAGAAAGCGTCTGCTGAATCTCGTCTGCTCGATTTTGGACAAATTTCATTTTGCAAAAGATGGTCACGAACAGGAGGTTAGGACTTGCCTCGAGAAAACCTTGCTTCCCAAGATACAGAAGCTGATGGATTCTGAGTCTGATAGTGTTACTCTGAGAAGCTATGTAGCTGCGGTGAAGGTTCTAAAGCTGCTCCCCAAAGAGATAATGGACTCAAATCTTGATTCTCTAGTTTATAAAATTTCCAAATTTTTGAGGCATCGGGAGGACCGTACACGTGATGAGGCCAGAAAGGTTCTGGCTGCTTGTTTGAAGGAACTTGGACTGGAGGGTTACTTTCAACTTTTCCTTCAAAAACTAGTTTCATTACTTAAAAAAGGATCTGAGGTGCATGTGCTCGGGTACACTGTCAATTCCATCTTATCGGAGTGCCTGCCAAACCCTACGGGTTGGATGTTGGATCATTGTTTGGAAAATCTCCTTGATGTGGTGGAAGCTGATATCCTTGGAGATATTGATGAACACAAAGAGGATAGAAAATATTCATTGAAGACGAAGAAAGAAACGAAAACACGCAAGTCACTTGCTACTCTGAAATTGATTGCTGAAAATGTAACGTTTAGAAGCCATGCATTGAAGCTCCTTTCTCTGGTGACTAGACAGCTGCAGAGGCCTATGACTTCAAATTTAAAATCCAAACTGGAGGATACGTTAAAGCATATTGCATTTGGTATTGAAGGCAATCCATCTGTGGATCAAGGAGATCTTTTCTGTTTTATATACCACCGTGTGGAAGATGGTATTAACAACAGGAGTTGCCTTGGAGACCAAGCGTCTTCTCTACCATCCAAAAAGAAAAGGAAATCGAGACATCTGCAAGAGACTTGTGGTGGTAAGTCATGTCCACATCTCATAACCGTGTTTGCTCTGGACTTATTGGACAACAGACTGAAGAAAATCCAACCCAGCAATACTAATGAAGAGCTGGTGTCGAAGTTGGATCCATTTGTCAAACTACTTGTTGGGTGCTTGAGCTCTAAATATGAAGATGTTGTATCTTCATCTGTTAGTTGTTTCACTGCATTAATAAACTTACCTTTGCCCTCTCTCAAGTCTGAAGCAGGTAAAGTGATAACCATCACTGCTGAGTCTGCAGTGAGTTCCAGTAGTCATCTTGTGCAGTCAGGCAAAAAGCTTTTAAAAGCTGTTCTCGGCAATGAAAAATTCATTTTCTCATCTGAGGAGTTGAATATGCTGATTCAGCTCCCCATGTTTGTTGATCTGGAATCGGATCCATCTGTGGATTCATTGAATGCTTCTCTTTCACTTCTCAAGGCCATTGTGAAAAGAAAAGTTCCGAAGATATATGATGCTGCGGATCAGGTTTCCAAGTTGATGATCACACATAAGGATGAATCAGTCTGCAAGAAGTGCAAAGAGTTACTTATAGATTTTTTGGTGAATCATACACTCTCTAAGAAACGCCTAGAAGGACATTTTAACTTTCTGCTGAAAAATCTGAGGTATGTATGTGCACTAATTAAGCTTTGTGGAAATATGGCCTCGTATTTTGTTTCAAATATTAACTGTATTTTTCTTCCACCAGCTATGAACATTCAAGTGGAAGAGAAGTAGTTCTTGAGGTTCTTGAAGATCTTATCAAGAAATTCTCACAACCTAAACTCGGGAAGCAGTCAGTTCTTGACCAGCAGTCTCAAATCTTGTTTGTTGAGCTTACTCGTCGCTTGGCAACTGATGATGCTAAAGATTCGCTGTCCAAGATCTGTGATTTGATGGAACTTCTGATAGGTCGCACTAGTAATTATAAATTCTGTCTTGAGCTATGTCTGGGTTGGTATAAGCAGGAGAACACACAGGCTACAGCAGCACAGGTAAATTGCTCTGAGGGCCCCGCGCATGTTCTGCTTGACGATAGTTATATATCAGATCAGTAGGAATTATATGAAATAATTTATAACTTGACATGCTTCTTATTGGGAATTTATGGCTTGTAACATCGTCACAAAGCTTTGTTTTTGTGGTATGTGCGTTACTTTTTGCGGCTCTCTCATTCATTTGTTGGATGGCTGTGCAGGTACTGGGATTTTTCATTGAAGTCAGGAAGGAGGCATTTTCGGAGCAGATCCAGAGTATATTGTTGCAGGAGGCTAAACCGATTTTGGAGTCTGCTGTACAGTTGCAAAATAATACTGTTGAGGAAGGCAGCATTCCTTTCTGGAAGGAAGCATACTACTCTCTTGTGATGATAGAGAAGATGCTCAAGCAGTTTCCTGGTTTATGTTTTGAAAAACATTTAGAGGTAATGTTGTCAACAAATCTAAGTTGTTGTCTCGTTAATCATTTCAATATTTCCTTTGATGGTCTATAATGATCTTTTTGCTGTTTCTCCTTTGAAAGAAATTCTCCTCTGAAAGAAATAACATAAGTTTTTTTTCCTTGTTTCTTCAGGATGTATGGAAATGGGTGTTTAAGTTGTTGTTGCACCCACACAAATGGTTGCAAATTATAACCTGCCGGCTCCTGAATTATTATTTCAAGAAATTAGCCGAGTCTCGGAAAACAGTAGCTGATTCTCTTCTTGGCAAGCCAAGTAGCCTTTTCATGGTAGCTGCTTCTCTTTGCTTCCAGTTAAAGATGAATGCCATTGCAGAAGAAGGCAACGACCAAAACAATGATCCTACTGAAGAAGATATTGTCATACAGAATATTGTTTTTGCCGTCTCTGGTCTTCATTTAAGGATTGGACAGTCAGATCATGAGTACTGGTCCAGTCTTGACAAGGATGAGCAAGCGGAGTTCCTTGAAGCCTTTGTACTATATGATTCAGGGAAAGTAAGGTCTACTTTCTTGGCTCTTATTTCAGGCAGCGAGAAATGCCAAGATGATGTAAGAAAGGTATTAATTGGAAGTTTGCTCAAAAGAATGGGGAAGCTTGCCCTTGATATGGGCGTGATTCATACGAGAATCGTGAGAATTGTGTTGAGCGTGTATAAAGAATTTGCGTCAAAGTTGAGTCAAGAAGACTGTCGCCTATATGCCTACAGAATTCTGTTTCCGCTGTACAAAGTTTGCCAAGGGTTTACAGGGAAAGTCATCTCAGGTGAGTTGAAACAGCTAGCGGAAGAGGTAAGATACAGTATAAGAGACGAGAGGTTAGGTAGCCAAGTGTTTGTGCAAGTGTACAGCGAGATCAAAAAGAGTTTGGAAGCCAAGAGGGAGAAGAGGAAGCGTGAGGAGAAGCTAATGGCGGTGATAAACCCTGAGAGAAACGCAAAGAGGAAACTAAAGCTAGCTTCAAAGAACAAGGCTAACAAGAAAAGGAGGATTATAAGCAGTAAAATGGAAAGATGGTCACGCTGTTAGAGTTACCCTTTTGATTAGAACTGGAATAACTTATAAAAACCTGATTATTTTATTTCACCTCCAATTCATCATCTCCTGATCTCCAATATGATTGCGGACGATAGTTAGACTTTTCTTCAGTAAGAAGATACACTAGTAAATGTATTAACTAACTAGAAATTTAATTTAGCTGATTTATATATGAAATTTAACTAGAGATCAGTTGGGAGAGATATTGGAATAATTGAGAAAGCTTCTTCCTGGATTTCCCAGGTCAATCAAACAGGTTAAAAACTCTCTCCTCTAGTGAACAACGTTCACACCCTAGTTCACCTATGGATCACAACAACAAGTGAACTAAACTATAATGAATCACCCAATAAGTTTTTGTTTGACGGTAAGAAATAAAATTTATTTACCTCTCCCGGAGAGGCTCTCCGTTTCTCAGGATGCCAAAAAAAAATCAACCACTTTATCAATTAGTAAAATAATACTACAATAGTACAATCGTATTCTAAATTTTTTATCTTAGGGCCGACTAGAAAAAAAAAAAAAATCCCCGAGCTTGCTTATAGTATAACGATTTGAAATTTCCCGTCTCGACGACGACGAGGTATGTGCTTCGTTTCTCTTTTTTTTTTCTTCTTACCTCCGAAAGCTTTATTTATATATAGAAACTCTGATGTGACGACGTTGATTCATTTTGATTGAATGAATATAGTCACGATTTAGCTTATCACCGTCTTCGTCTTGTCTAGGGTTTTGTTTTCTAATAAGTTGGGAATTTTTGAAAAATCTGCATTTCTTATCGTGTTTGTTTTGATGATAAGATCTAGTTGCAGGGGGGGTTTGATTATTGGAAAGCCTTTTCAGAGAGATGGAACCCAAACCGACGACAGATGGTGTTATGCGTCGCATCCGTCCAGCATCGTTCATATACTATCCATACGCCACGGGGTCAGTGATCGATTTTACTCTCTTGTCCCTTCCCTTTTGAGAGTTTGCATGCCTAGCTTGAACACTGACTTGACTTCTTGTTTTTGTAGGACGTCCTCTGGGAAAGAGCACATTAGAGAGGAGCTTGTACGACTAGGAGTTGAGCTCTCAGTCTCTGTTGCTGAATCCATGTTCTTGCTCTGTGATGACATTCACACCATGTTGTGGTTCTGCTTTAAGCTGTGGAGATATACATTACCTCCCTCCGATCCTGTGTCAGAAAGGCTGCTTCGCGTTTTTCACTATGTCTACTCAAAGGACATCAAACCCAAGAACACGCCGGTTTGTTGTCCGGATGGTGGCAACTCGGTCCAATGGGAATTCGTCAAGACCACTTGGAATGATTTTACCGAAGGGGTCATTGTTTTGAATCGCCTTGTTTTGCTTCTCAGGAAGAAAGATTGCTCTTTCGATGATCGGCTCTTATCTTCCGCTGTTGAAAAATACAAGCAACAAGTTCTTAAGAAGTTAGAGGACAAATTGGTGTCCACAAAAGATGTTTCAGAGCTGAATGGTTTTGCCAGGGAGACTGTTGCGTGTAGCATTTCTTACCTGTGGAAGTCTCTCTTTGACGACGAAGATGCTGCTGGCGAACCAAGTCCAGAAGTGACGAGGGATAGGATTATTAGCGACCTGTTTCAGCATATATTGGACGATTCCTGCCATTGCGAGATACTGTCACTGCCCGTTACTTCTCCTTACATTCTAGGGTCAGTGTTTTACTTGGCCTCCACTCACTCATGTTACAAACAAAGTCTGTCTTCATATCTGACTTCTTTTTGTTGTTGGTTTGGCAGGGCAGAATTTCCAATGCAGGGGATTAGAGAGGAGGTTGTGCAACTAGGAGTTGAGCTCTCGCTATGTGTGGCTGAGTCGATGTTCTTGCTGAGTGATGAAATCTGGAGTGTGTTACAGTTCTGCTTGAAGTTGTGGAGAAGTGTTTGGAGGTTCCGGAAAACTGGTAGTCCCGTTGGAGAAAGGCTGCTTCGTGGGATGCATCATGTCTACTCAAGAAATATCAAACCGAAGAATGGAGTGTATCACAGTGGTTACAAGTCGGTCCATTGGGATTTGATCAGGACGACTTGGGAGGATTTTGTTGCTGGAATCAGAGATTTGCACAATCTTTTTATGAGACTCGAAGTAAATGGAACCTCGGCAGGTGGACGAGAGTATACGTCTCGGGTTGAAGAATTGCTGAAGAAGGTCAAGGAGAAGTTGAGGTGTGCCAAGGATGTTTCAGAGGCAAATGGGTTTGCGAGGGAAGCGATGGAGTCTAACATTTTGGGTTTGTGGAAGTCTCTTTTTAACCGAGGTACCGAGGAAGCATGGGCTCGAAACGCGATGAGGCGTGAGATGCTTATGGACTTGTTTCAGCCTTTTTTGAAAGAAACAGAAGAAGCAAAACAGCAGCATTAGCCTAGTAGCAGGTGTCTTCTTGCTTCTATGTATCGTCGTACGTCGGAGTAGAGTTCCCTTGTTTTGTATGTCTCCGGACTTTGTTCGTTCCTGCCAACTTGTTTTGCTTGGTGAAATCATAAACTTTGGTTTGACTTGTCAAATTTAATCATGGATTTTTGCATAAATAACGTTTCGTTTAATCATGGATGTTTGCATAAATAACAATTACTTGATCTCCAAGATATTACTTGAATTGTAATCCTTTGAGATCCGACTCTAAATGCCTATAAACCAAGATTTTAATGTTGTAATTCATAAACTTTACCCGCAAAGATTTTGGTCTCCATCTAAGAGCGTTAATTATGAAACAAAAGAGATAATTAAGAGAATAATGTATATTATATCCAGGATGAGATAATGTTAAGCGTTAAAACAAGTACAAATACTAACTAAAGCTTGAACCAGACCACCGAGAGAATACCATTGCGTGTCATAGCCAGACTTATAACAGTTGATCGCTAGTTGTACAGAATGAGATTATTTTTTTTTTGTGTTGAAGGTTGATCTCGACCCACCCAGTCATTAGCTTGGAATTATGAAATGGTAGATAGATCTCCCCGAGATGCGGCTGACAAGAACATCTCCAACGTCAAAATCTCTTCCCAACATCAATTGTTTTGTTTTGGGGTCTGGTTCAACAACCTTGATAATCACCTTTTCGCCTTGCCTGGCAACATCGACAGGTTGATGGTCCTTCTCAATCCATGCAACACGTCCTATATTGATAAAAGCTTTGTGTGGAATGCATAATGGAGTCCCTACCTGAACCAAATTAAAAGAAGAGGAAGTTAAAAAAAAAACACCAAACACCGATTCTACCAGAGCTAGAAAGTGAAGAAAAGCAAACCAATACCATAAGTGAACCCTCAACGACATAAACTCCAACGACAATAGGGTCTTCCTTGTTAAGCACACACTTGGGTAACATGGAGAGAACGCATGGGGAGAATGCTTCATAACTCTCTGCCCTCGTGTCCCTTCGCAGCTCATTGGTATACTCCCTATACTGTTGGTGCAGTTGACCAGCGGAGTCGGCACAGATGACTTTGACTCCCAATGTGTCAGCTAGATGACAGGCCTCTGGAGTGAGCTCCACTTGAAGCGCGAGGACAGTTGCAAACTGTGGTTTTCCCCTCAGGCACAAATTTGTGGGCCTTCAAGATATCCTCAGGGGTGACAGGTCCTAGGCCCATAGCACTGACAGGAATATTAAACTCGGGCAACGGGGATGATGTCGTCAAGCCTTGGACCAAATTTTGCAAGGAATGGAAAGTAGAGGCCATAACATAAACTCCCTCCACATGCTTGCTCCATCTTGCTATCAAATATTCCAATTCATCTTGCTGCCTATCCAACCTCTCTGTCTTAAAATAAAACCCACCCCGACAGAAAAAGAAAGACACACGGTAGCTTTAATTTTGAGACCCTTCTTAATATCAACACGTACGGACCAAAGTCTAATAATGTACCTGTATTCTTAGCCGATTTGCTGTTTCTCCGAACCTATACGCCGCCCTTGCTGCACTTCGGATATCATACATAACATCCCTTATATTATCTAAGCTGGTGGTGTTCCTCATCCCAAAAGAAAAAGAAAAAAAAAACAAAGAGAGAGAGAGAGAGCGCGGATCAAAAACCCTAAATTATATATATAACTGTTTTAATGAATGAGAAATCTCCGTTCTTCTTTTTAAGGCCGATGGGCCCAACAATTTTCATTTTTTATTTATAATATTTATTGGAAGATTTTAGAGAAGTTTTCTTTGGTGAGTGTACAAACTGGATTTCCACAATGATTTTAGAGAAGTATACCCCAAGAATTCATCTGAAGTGATTCCGAACTTATACTTCATTGGGTTCAGTTTCATCTGGAAATGATCCAAGATATCGAAGCACTCGGCGAGATGCTCGATGTGTTGTTCTGCGATCAAAGATTTAACCAGCATATCGTCGATGTAGACTTCCATGGTTCTTCCAAGCAAACTAGCAAACATCATGTTTACCAGTCGTTGGTAGGTTGCTCCGGCGTTTTTTAGTCCGAACGGCATGACCTTATAACAATAAGTCCCCCTATCCGTTATGAATGCCGTTTTTTCGCGGTCATTCGAACTCATGGCGATCTGGTTGTAACCTGAGAAGACATCCATGAATAAGAGCAGCTGGTTTCCAGCCGTGGCTTCGACGAGACGGTCTATGTGTGGCAAAGGAAAGCTATCCTTGGGGCAAGCTTTGTTGAGATCGGTGAAATCCACGCATACCCTCCATTTACCGTTCTTCTTTTTGACCACGACTGGATTGGCCAGCCAGTCAGGGTACTGGACCTCCATTATTTGGTCAGCTTTGAGCAGCCGCTCGACCTCGTCCTGAACTGCTTTGGCTCGATCTGGACCCAGGCGTCGTCGTTTCTGCCTTACTGGTCTGAATGTGGGATCGACGTTGAGCTTGTGGCAGATAACATTGGGGTCAATCCCGATCATGTCCTTCGTTGACCAAGCGAATGTGGAGGACCGAGATTGCAGAAAAGCGATCAGCTTTGACTTTATGTGCTCCTCCAGTTCAGCACCGATGCCAACAGTTCGTGAGGGGTCGGAGGGATCGATGTTCACCTGAAAGATTCGGCACTCCGGAGACTTGAGGCGATCTCTTTCCGGCTTATGGGGACCGATAAGATGGTCCCCGCTCTGTAATTGCTATGCGTCTTCAGTCTTCCTCTGCTTCTTCTCGATAACAGAGCAAGTTCAGGCTACCCTCTGGTCACCATAAAGTGTGCAGATTCCCGTGGTGGTTGGGAACTTGAGGCAGAGGTGATAGGTCGATGGTACGGCCTGCATCGCGTATATCCATGGTACCCCCAAAGTGGCGTTATAGACTGGAGGCGCGTCGATGACTGCGAACTTGGTCTTCCGGGACAATCCGCGGGCTCGTACCTGCAACTTCACATCGCCCATCGAAAGTTTGGCGACCCCATCATAGCCCGTCAGAGTGCGGGATTCGGGTTTCAGTTGTTCCGGCGTGACACCCATTTTTTCTAGCGTTTGCCAGCATATCACATTGACGGTACTTCCCGTATCGACCAAAACCCGTTCAACGTCGAAATCGCCCATGGAGACTTCGATGACTAGAGGGTCCGAATGGGGGTGTTGGATTTCCTTGGCGTCTTCCGAAGTAAACGATATGGGGTCCGAGCAAAGTGGAGGTTCGCTTGGGGCTGCTTGAAGGCTGCAAACTTGACGTGCCCTCTTCTTTAGTTCACGGACGGAGTCTGCGCAGTCCTCTGGTGGGCCAAGTATCATGGTTATTCGTCCTCGGGCAGGAGAATTGGCCCGCTCGGGATTTTGCCCTCTCAGTCGCTTGGGTGGGCCAGGTAGCTCGTCCGCCTGGAGCATCTCCTCTTGATGGTTCGCCAGTACTTGGTTAGCCGGCTGTTGAACTCCGTTGGTCGGACCGTTGTGGCCTCGTCCTCCTCCGGCGCCGTGGCCGCCGTTAGATCGTCCACCACGTCATCCTCCTCTGCGGCCTCTGCCTCCACGAATGCTCTTGGGCTGAAAGGTGGCTTCGACTTTGCCGGACAGATACTTTCCGTACAGGAAATTCTTGAGATGGACGCATTCGTGTGTGGAATGGCTGGCGATCATGTGGAAGTCGCAGTACAGGTCCTTTGGGTCGGATGACTGTTTGTTTTGGTCCTCCACTTCGGAGACCGCTTGGGGGTCGTGATGCTTGCGAGGTTCATGGTGCTCGTCCCGACTTTTAGCCTTAGGGGGGTGCGACGGTTGCCCGACTATTTTTGCGGCTAACTGGGCGTCTTTATCTTCGTCGAGCGCGAATCTGGAGGCTCGATGTAGCGCGTCGTCGAGGTCCTTGGGCTCCCGTATGTGAAGATCCTTTCGTAATGGCGACCCGGGAATCAACCCCTTTCTAAAGGCCGCCATTGCGGCATCCTCTGGGACGGTGACGCGCGTTAGCTTTTCCTTGAATCTGCTCAGGAAACTGCCGATGGACTCGCCGAGTTCCTGGGTCATCTCCCAAAGGTCAGAGCTCGTCACGCCTCGTTCGATGAGAATTCGACAATGCTTAAGAAAAGCTGTAGATAACTGGTCAAAGTTATCGATTGAACTTGGTTCGAGCCTTGTGAACCATACCAAGGCAGGGCCGGAGAGGCTATCGACGAACAGCTGACAAAAACCAACATCCCTCTGTTCTTCGGTGAATCGTGCCTTTGTCATGGTTGCCATGAAGGACGTCATGAATTGGACGGGGTCTTTGTCTCCCAGGTAGGTTGGGAGTTTCAGCTTGACGTTCGGGATGGCGGCTCGCAAGATCCATTGAGTCAAAGGGGATTGTCGGGTTACTTCGACAATCCTGTCGATTTCTGGAGCCGTGCTAATGGCCCGATGAAGAAGCGTGTTCATACCGCTGATCTGCGTCTTGATTTCTTCAATTTCGAGACAAGATCCCGCGTTTATGAAGCGGGCGACCGGGGCAGCCGAATTCTCGTGCACACGTGAACTTGGGTTCGTAGGTCTAATACTTGATGTCGTCTGAGGGGGAGGATTCCTCCGTTCGTATTGGACGTCCGAGAAGTCGAGACGACGAGTGAGACCGTCAGTGCCGAGTATGGGCGACTGTCCAGCAGAGATTTGCGA
>NC_025692.1:23836795-23844076 GCF_000633955.1 Camelina sativa | reverse complement strand
TTCTATGTAGATCTTATCTGCTCTAGTGCGATCTAGCGATGGAGAGAATATACAATAAAGAAGACAATTTTTAATTGCTAAAACGAAAAAAGAAAAGAAAAATCATAAAGAAGAATATAATATTTTGCGTTTGCCTAATAATTTTATATTACTTCCATTAAAATATTAGTGAGGGTAGAAACTGGATTTCCACAATGAATTTGTTTATTGGGGAAAACAAATTCAGTAAAGAAAACTCTCTTAGAAAACTAATCTAGGCTTTGATATTAGAAGAATTAGGGTTTTTATTGCTGAGAACAAGAAGAGAACTCAATAATTGTATTCAATAATCCATGCCTTACAATGGAGAAGTCCTTCCCCCTTTATACATATTCATGAATCGTACAATATATTAACTTTCCTTATCAGACGAACTGAAATAAGGAAAGTTACTCTATCTCTTAGATCGGCCGCCGGGCGAAGTGGAAGTCGGTTCTTCATTCTCGAGACTGGACTTCTTCTATCCAAAGTGGGCTTAAATGACCTAACTGAGCATTTAACCGGATCCCCAGTTAAATAACCAAATTGTCTTTCTGGTTTAGTTCGGTATGTAGGGGGTGCTAAATCCCGCACCAACAGTGAGCCCTCAAACTAGTCTTTTTATCAGTACGAAATTGCCAAAGTGTTGGTTCCGTATGCATGGTTTGCTAAGTCATGGATTTGATACATAGTTGCACTAGGTATGTTATTTTAATGTTATTAATATTCAAACAAGAAATTGTCAAAGAAGATTCATCGGAAGATGTTATTACTGAAGGAAGGTGTTGTAAATCATATTCTACAGAAAGTAGAATCTTGCTTAGGAGGAATGGTTAATCAGGAAAATAACAGTCTCAATGGCTTGCCCTGCTTCTACAATATCTCTCAATATTATTACAAGATCCAAAAGGAGTTACAACTTCAAAATAAGGAATTGCACGTTGCAGTTCAAAGATATAGTTGAGTGAGTACAAGATATACAATGTTGCTTCGTTGTAAGTCTCATAACAGAGGCTTTATTGTGCTCACATACAAAGAAGAGTTTGTGTGATTTTTTTTGCTTCTCGAGTCTGAAACTAATCATGTGATCTTAATATCTTATTGNAAGCGTGTTCATACCGCTGATCTGCGTCTTGATTTCTTCAATTTCGAGACAAGATCCCGCGTTTATGAAGCGGGCGACCGGGGCAGCCGAATTCTCGTGCACACGTGAACTTGGGTTCGTAGGTCTAATACTTGATGTCGTCTGAGGGGGAGGATTCCTCCGTTCGTATTGGACGTCCGAGAAGTCGAGACGACGAGTGAGACCGTCAGTGCCGAGTATGGGCGACTGTCCAGCAGAGATTTGCGATGGGATTGTCTGAGTTATGACAGCGTCAACCCTTCGGTTAGTTTCGGAGATCATCTGGTAGATCTCCTTCGTCATGGTGCCGAACAGGATCTTGAAATCTTCCATGGAGACGACCTGCGGATTTTGGACCGCTGTCGTGGTGCGTGCGTCTTCCTCGCCTGATTGTTCATCGGAGAGCTGTGTGTTGCGGTTGGTTGTCTCTTCGCGAGTTCGCCCTGTTTCCTGGCTCGTCTCCCCTTCAGATCTGGCCTCAGGTGGGAGTTCGGAGGAGACATTAGTCAAGTTCCTCGACTCGGTGACGGGGCGGCGAACGTACACGGCGGTGGCCGGCCTGGTTGATACATCGCCCTGTGTTGCAATGTTGTCTTGAGCAGGTGCGACGCCCGTGTCATCGGGTGTGTTGGAGGTGGTACGGTTCGCGCCGGTGACTTCGCTGATGATTAAAGACATTATCGTGGACTTTTCGGATAAGATTGTCTTTCTTAGAGAGTAACTTTTAGAGACGATTTGCGTCCCCACAGGCGGCGCCAATTGTAGAAACTGGTTATCCACAATGAATTTGTTTATGGGGGAAACAAATTCAGTAAAGAAAACTCTCTTAGAAAACTAATCTAGGCTTTGATATTAGAAGAATTAGGGTTTTTATTGCTGAGAACAAGAAGAGAACTCAATAATTGTATTCAATAATCCATGCCTTACAATGGAGAAGTCCTTCCCCCTTTATACATATTCATGAATCGTACAATATATTAACTTTCCTTATCAGACGAACTGAAATAAGGAAAGTTACTCTATCTCTTAGATCGGCCGCCGGGCGAAGTGGAAGTCGGTTCTTCATTCTCGAGACTGGACTTCTTCTATCCAAAGTGGGCTTAAATGACCTAACTGAGCATTTAACCGGATCCCCAGTTAAATAACCAAATTGTCTTTCTGGTTTAGTTCGGTATGTAGGGGGTGCTAAATCCCGCACCAACAGTGAGCCCTCAAACTAGTCTTTTTATCAGTACGAAATTGCCAAAGTGTTGGTTCCGTATGCATGGTTTGCTAAGTCATGGATTTGATACATAGTTGCACTAGGTATGTTATTTTAATGTTATTAATATTCAAACAAGAAATTGTCAAAGAAGATTCATCGGAAGATGTTATTACTGAAGGAAGGTGTTGTAAATCATATTCTACAGAAAGTAGAATCTTGCTTAGGAGGAATGGTTAATCAGGAAAATAACAGTCTCAATGGCTTGCCCTGCTTCTACAATATCTCTCAATATTATTACAAGATCCAAAAGGAGTTACAACTTCAAAATAAGGAATTGCACGTTGCAGTTCAAAGATATAGTTGAGTGAGTACAAGATATACAATGTTGCTTCGTTGTAAGTCTCATAACAGAGGCTTTATTGTGCTCACATACAAAGAAGAGTTTGTGTGATTTTTTTTGCTTCTCGAGTCTGAAACTAATCATGTGATCTTAATATCTTATTGGGACCTCATAACAATCCCCACAAAACTAAGTAATAAAAAAACTCACTCAAGGAACAAGCTTGAATATTCACTAAATCCTTTACACATCTTTCTTACACCTAAAACGAAGTGCACTATCACAATAAAGGTGTTTTCGGTTACCTATGAGCCGTTGGTGTACGCGGCATGGTGTATGGTATCTGACCCATGTTCATTGTTGCACCAGGAACCACTGAACCAGGAACTGGAGCAGCATGGGCACCAAAAGCAATGTGAGGTGGAGCTGGGAGGTTCACTGGTGTTCCAACTGCTGAGACCATCGGTCCAGCTACTGGTTGACCTATGGTGGGTGTTCCATACATAGGAGGTCCTGGTGGTGGTTGAGAGACGGCTTGCTTGGCTGATTTGTTTCCTCCTCCAGCAACAGCAACAGAACTGGTGGTGTTGTTGCCGTTATTGCTGTTGTTGCCGTTATTGCTGTAGTTCTGACCAGTGATTGGTCCTTGTGGTGTTGAGACATCTGCGTTGCCAACACTAGTGATGTCGTGAATGCTTGATCGCCTTCTATCTTTGTTCATTGAGTTGAGACGAATGAAATACTTTTGAGCGTGGCTTGCTACTTGGGTCGGTGTTCTTGTTACTACAAAGTTGCGAGAAATGCTACGCCAATCTCCTTTCCCGTACTTATCCAAACCAAGAAGAAATAACCTGTAACGTAGAAAAGACAAAGACAACAGTTCATCATAATCATTGCATAACCAAAAAGGCAGAAACTTCCAGGTCATAGTATCAAATATGGAAACACACAAACCACTGCCAAACACAACCTAAAAATGATTGCATGTAACACATTAAGGTTTTGTCTTGCATCCACATCTACATCTAATTTGTATATAACATATTAACATGCCACAAAGGTCCGAATCCTACTTCTCAATTGCTTCACTGGATTTTAATTTCGTAAATAAACACGAGAGACATCTCTAGACATCGGTATAAAGAGTTTGAATATGAACCTCGTGATCTCTTTCTTGTCCTACTTTTCCTATTTTATAACTAGCTACGCATTTTCTAATTTACTAGGAGGATCTATCACAGCCAAAACTCAATTTGTCCAAAAAGCACATGTAAACCACCAAATAGATCAAGATGACAGGGGATTAGACCAAAATAATGGCAAAATACAAGAATGGTGTACGAAACTGTTAAAATGGCTTCAATCAGACAAATAAGCATTTTTAAAAAACTCTCCCAGCAAAAAAAACTAAACAACAAAGACAGACTTCACTATTACATCAGTTTTGGGATATAAACAGTGAAGTAATTAATTATATGTCACTTATATAACCATTAGATACTTAACTCTAGTTTTTACGCCTTATCTACTCTAATAATATCCCAAAACCACTTGCAGCTTCAAGAGAGTAAAATGAAGACTGAACTTTAAAGTAAGATTTTCTTGTCTCTTTCTAAAAGGAAGGTGGATGGAGTCTCTCCAATAACGGAGGTGGATACACTAACTATCCTTTTCTCAAGGTTTCACCATGAAAAAAAGCATCTAGCTTCAACAAGTGGTGGAAAAGACGGTCAAAATGGTCCCGGGGGTTAGATAGCATCTCCCCATCATCTCTAACATGGTGGATGTAATGATATAGCAACTAGTACAGGGAGGTACAGAGAATTAAAGAGAACAGCTTTCTCTGTCCCATGCCAAGTTATAATCTCAATAAAATCTGAGACTTTTGAAAATATCACAAAACTAAAACCACTTAAAAAGAAATTTCTACTTTTCTTTCAAAGCATCCTCTGGAGTTACCTCGGGTGAGTCCCCCTATTTAAAGTCTCAGATAGAGGAGACCAAGAACCTAACAAATTTCCAGTGAAAGTCTTGCTTCTAAGTACAGTATGACTTTGAAAACTCTTGACTACTCAACGGTTCACAAAATTAGACACCCAACAGTACCTAAAATTGTCACTTCGAGTAATAATATCAATGTTCTAAAAACACAATGAAGACACGGAGCACATAATAAACATAATTTTGGAAAGAATATAGTTAAAGAATGAGAAGAAGCAGAAACTGGGAATAGTAGCAAAAAGAAAGAAAAATCACCTGTGCTCATCCTCTGTCCAGGCAATACCCTTCCGTCGCTCCTGATCGGCCTTTGATTTACCTCCTTGGTTAGACTCTCCCGCATGATTGTTACCGCCTTTCTTACTACTTCCTCCTTCATCACCAGCATGACCATTTGATCCTTCAGGAGATCCATAGGCAGGAAGAGGCACACATCCTGATTCAATCCTACTAACATCTTCAACTAAAAGCTCGTAATGTTCTTTAATCTGTTCAACACTTTTTCCAGGAACATCTGCAGCAATCTTGTCCCACCGTTCCTCGGATTCATCAGTATTACTAGCTAGAGCTCTCTCAAAGGCAATATCATCCTCTCTAGTCCACACAGGACCATCACTAACTTCCTCCACCGTCATTTCTCCAATCAAACCCGCCCCCAAATTTCTATAGAATCTTACTACACTAAAACCCCTCTCGTAAATCAACTGAGATTTCTGCAAATTTCGAATCTTTTAGAGTTCCTCCACAACCTTAGCAACTGATCATAGATATCAATAGAAAGACAAAAGCTTAATAGAAGAATCCCAAAGCCGAGAAACACACCAACGAACTCAGATCTTCCAAGTATCACTGAACCTCGTTTTAAAAAAGCTACCTTTATATTCCAAATCAAAATCCAACCATACAAGTAATAAACTACGGATACTAAGAGACAATATTGGGGAATCGAATCCTGAGTCTCCTCCCAAACGAAATCAAAATTCCCTAAAAATTAAAACCCTACTCTCTCTACTGATGAACTCTTAAGGACGCAAAGGAAGAAAGATGAATCTAACTTATCGTTACAAGATGAAATATATCCGATGCACCAAAGCAACATCGAGATTGAAACGATGGCATAAGAAGAAACAAAGCAAAAAAAATGTTAAATTTTTGTGAGAAGAGAAAAATTAGGGGTTTCTCTTGGGGTTTTCTAGGGATTGCAACACAACTTGAAGAGAGAGAGAGAGAGAGAGAGAGAGAGAGAGAGAGAGAGAGAGAAAGAGAAAGAGAAATCGGAATAACTCAGAAGACTCAGAGAGAGAGAGGGGTCAAAACGCCATTGTTAAAGGGGAAGTTCAAACAAAAGAAACAGTGATAACCATAAGCGCCCACACACACATTCATTGATTGCAACAGTTTTCACAGACAGCTCAACTCCGCTGTTATTTTTTTTTTTTCTCCCTTCTTTTTTTTTTAAAAGTATTTTGGTAATGTTGACTATTTTAATATATATTTCTCATTGTACCAAAGTAATTTTTTTAATTTTTGTTGACCAACTTTTAATTATCATGGCAAGGTGGTTATTTTTTTATAACTGTGGAAAAACATTGTGATTTGCATATTTCACTTTCATAATGCTTTAGCATGTGCCTTTGATATTTTATTGGTGACGATTGGGGTCTATGACAATCATTGATGAATAATAATTATTTTTGTACGGTGTTTTTTTTTTATCACTAGGCAATATAAATAATACTGTACTTGTAAAAATTATTCTTCTAACTAAACCCCTGTAGTTAAAGAGATTACGCTTTTCTCTAGCAACAAAACATTTGCTAATTCCCAATGGAAATAACTTTCCTATCTATGCAATATCTGTTTTTGTATTGTATATGATGACTTTTTGAAAACACTCTATTCATTTTTATACGAAGACTGTTTGTTTTATAATGTTTTAATACCTTTTGGAGATTTTTAAAACATAGTATTTATTAAATACTTTTTGTCAAAAAATTACAAAAATAGTTAAAAATGAAATCAGCAAACCTCCAACTTTTTAAAAATATTCGGACGATCTCGAATTAAAACAGATACACGTAGAAAAAAACTAAAATGTTACCTAAAATGTATACAATGGTCAATCATAAATTCATAAATAATATATTAAAAACAAAAATACGACATTTAGTAAAAATTTACAAATATATAAACATATGTTGCAAAAAAAGATATATATATACATATATAAGATTATGATTAGTAGTAAATTCAATTTTATAACAATTATGTGATTATGTAGGGCTTATTGATCACAAAATCACAAGTTATTATTTCTCTTTTCTTTTACAAAACTAATTATTTGAAGTGAAAATAACATTTAGCAAGGTATAATTAGTATATTTTTAGAGTTGATATTATGTTATTTAAAGTTTTTTTTTTTTTTACATCTTATTGATTCAGTAGTTTTACAGATTGCTAAAAACGAATTGGAAAAAGTAAAAGAAGAAAGAAAAAAAAGTGGTGGAGAGGTGGACAAAGAAGTTAGGGAAGATGTTGACGTCTTATCCATAAATATCCACCAAAAGATCCAATCAGACCGGTCCCCATCAGCCCCCC
>NC_025692.1:23826746-23836286 GCF_000633955.1 Camelina sativa | reverse complement strand
CCCCCCCCCCCCCTCACAGGTCCTTCATTTATCGTTTTTCCTTTTTCTCCCATTTTTATGCGATTCTATCTCTTCCATTATTATTATTATTGTTTTTTCTTTGTTCTAACTTTTTTTCCCCAATTGAGGGAAAAAACCGAACTTACTCGATCGATAAAATCAGATGTTCAACAACATGGAGAAATTGTTACCATAGATTTTGGTTCTAGCTAGCAACTTTAACAAGCTTTTCTATTATCTGATTTTAATTTTTTTTTAGTAAGAAACTTTCTACTACGTTTGCTATTACGATATCAATCTGCGACTATTATTTTATACCAACAAAACAAATGAAACAATGATACAAAACAGAACTATTTCTAACCTAAAGATATTTTGCAGAAAAAAGCCAAAAGATAACCATTGATTATAAATTTGTTCCAACGCAGACTACTTATAAACCCGAAAAAGAGCATCTTTTTATTTCAAACATGAAAAGGGTTTGTTTGGTTGTTCCAAAATGTGCTCTCATAGTCATATGACAAAACAAGCAAACAATGAAAAAAGTTGAGTAACCCCAACAGAGCTCTTTCTCATACAACTTGAAGTTTAAACAAATACAATACCTCCCTGTCCTTCTGAAATACCTTGGCATCCCATAAACCCTAATAGTGTGCTTTCAGAATTTATTTCCATGGAGAACAATAGCAAACGCCCTACAAAACAATAAAATCAATTTTGTAAGATAAGGATAGAGGACAAGATGGTTACAGAAACTGTTCATTATCTAGCAGCCGGCTCAAGTTCTTGATTGCCCAAAGAAATCTATATACAGGGCTTAGAACGGGAAGTCTACCTTTTTCACATAAACAATCAACTAAGAATGCTTAAAATCTAGATCTACGCTTTCAAGGTTGCAACAGAAGATTAAAAGAGAGGAAGAAGGATCAACAAGGACTGGAGATGCAAACCTCTGGTTAACGAGGTACTTAAGCAGCAACCTGTAGCAATTCCCTTTCAGCGCGTTCCCTGATCCTTCTCTCGAGCTCTGGCCTAAAGTGCCTTATCAGACCTTGCACAGGCCATGCAGCTGCATCACCCAATGCACAGATTGTGTGTCCTTCGATCTGTTTGGTTACCTCCTGGAGCATATCAATTTCTTCCAGCTTTGCATTACCAACTTTCATTCTCTCCATGATCATCCAAAGCCAACCTGTTCCCTCTCTGCAAGGAGTGCACTGCCCACAACTTTCATGCTTGTAAAAGTAAGAGAGCCTTGCAATTGCATCCACAACATCGGTTGACTTATCCATCACAATGACTGCTGCGGTTCCTAACCCTGATTGGACAGCCTTGAGCGCATCAAAATCCATCAGCACATCCTCGCAGACGTTCTTAGGAATCAGAGGAACAGATGAGCCACCAGGGATGATAGCAAGTAGATTGTCCCATCCACCTCTAACACCTCCACAATGCCTCTCAATCAGTTCCTTGAGAGGTATACTCATCTCCTCTTCGACCGTGCATGGCTTGTTTACATGGCCCGATATACAAAACAGCTTTGTCCCCGCGTTATTCTTCCTACCGAAACTAGAAAACCACTCAGGTCCACGCCTTAAAATGGTAGGCGAAACAGCCACTGTTTCCACATTGGTAACAGTTGTGGGACAGCCATATAAACCAGCGTTAGCAGGGAACGGAGGCTTCAACCTAGGCTTTCCTTGCTTCCCTTCAAGGCTCTCAAGAAGCGCGGTCTCTTCACCACAAATGTATGCACCAGCACCAAAGTGGATATAAACATCAAAATCATAGCCAGAACCACATGCATTCTTCCCCAAGAGACCAGCCGCATATGCTTCTCTTCTAGCCTTCTCTAGATTCAAACGTTCATTCACATATTCACCCCTGATGTAAATGTACGCTGCACTAGCTCTCATTCCAACACCAGCAATCAAACACCCTTCCAACAATTTGTGAGGGTCATGACGCATGATCTCCCTATCTTTACAAGTTCCAGGCTCACTCTCATCAGCATTCACAACCAAATAGGAGGGACGGCCATCAGATACTTTAGGCATAAAAGACCACTTAAGACCAGAAGGGAAACCAGCACCACCACGTCCACGAAGACCAGACTTCTTCATTTCATTGACAATCCAATCAGTACCCTTGAGCACCAAATCTTTGGTCCTATGCCAATCACCTCTCTTCATCGCGCCTTTGAGAAATGGGTCATGTAGACCATAGAGATTGGTAAAAATCCGATCTTCATCCTTGAGACCACCGAAATGAGTCTTTTCCGGAGGCGGAGGAGGTGGAGGCGGCTGTGGAGTGGTGGAAGTGGATGCAGCTTGGGTGCTGAATGATCTCAAAGCTGGAGCCAATCTGTTACTCTCCTTCCAAAGTGATACTGCCCTTTGCAAACCAAGAATCCCCCTAACGGGTGCCTATCATCAAATCCACATAACATAGAGGTTATATTGCAAAATCAATTCAAAGTAACAAACACTCAAACGCATGATTCTGGTTCAAAAGCAAAACATCACAAAACCAATTAAAGGAAGTGAATAAACCCAATCGCTCTTGAAAAAATACGATAACCTCGAGGCAGATCAAATCAAATTCCAATCAATCACAACCAGCTAGATCTATATGAAAGAAGATGTCGCATTTTGAGATTATTCAACTACATACGAAATCAATACAATCAACGTCACAAATTCCAAAAACCCTAACAAATGCGATCGAGAGAGAGAGAGAGAGATTAAAAAAAACAAACACATAACCTAGAAATGAAATTGAAGATCATCAAAGTGAGATTACATACCATTGGAGACAACGCGAAGTAGTCGTACAGAGAGAGAGAGAATGGTCTTTTTGTTCTTGAAGCCACCTGAGAGCAACGCGAGTTATAAGGTAGCTTAGACGGACGGAGTTATAATTCCTCTCCTACCTGAGACCGACGAACTCGAGATGAACTGCTTGGTTTAGATTAGTCCGCGTCTTCATGACGTTAACTTTTTCCTAATGTTTTATGGGCTTATCCTGGGCCTAGCCCAAATATTCCGGCCCGGTAAAAATCAATTAACGTAAAATATGTGGGTCGAATGTGAAATATTTATAAAAGTATAGGGAATAATTTGCATATAGAAACATATACGAGGCGTCTTTTTATAATTTTTTCTCAATCTCCAATTGCCTCTGGCCGGCGATTAGCAGAGGCGGTGGTCCGTTCGAATTCGATAGAGAGACCCAATTTTGATCTGCTCTTCCTTGAGTTTCACGTTTTTGGTGAGTACCATCTATCTATTATCTCTATTATTATGATGATTTAGTTTCAGGATGTAATAAAGTATATAACCCTAAATTTAATTTGTTTAATTCGTTGTATTTAGGGTTTGGGATTTGTTATGGAATATTCCTCAGTTTCAACAAGTTCATGGGGTGCCAATATTGGGTTTGAGGTTTATAAGTCATATATCTGGATGCGTCTGTGTTATATTGTGTTGGGATAATTGTGTTTCTTGTGGTTTTTTTCTTTTGATCCCTTAGTGGAATTGGTTTGCTTTAAGGTAATGGTGCAATTGGGTTATTGCAGCATCTAAAGAAGCACGGTACTGGTCTAGGAATCGCTGAACAGGTGAGCTCTTTGATTCTTGTAACTACTACTTTGGTCTGTATGCTTTTTTGATCCAAGAAGTATGTGTGTTTCCAACTATTTAGTTGAAGCTTTTTTTTTTTTTTTTGCGAGTGTCTGTATTTGCTGTTTTACTGGTCAATTTCTTATTCTGATTTGTTCTCTGACAATTGCTCTACTTGCAATCAGGGGATACTGATGCCTATAGACACGCAAGTGAAACATAACAAACTTGGACTGAGAGCAGAGAAACTAAAGATACAATGGAGGAAGAAAATTGTAAAGTCTCAGGCTACCATTCCTCAAAACAGTGAAAAAGTAAGTGATGTTGCATTTGAATTTATTCTTTTTGGGTCTGTTTCTAGCTGTGTTGAGTTAGACTATAAGAAGTAAGGAGAACTGAATGTGCATTCCTTTTTTTCTCTCCTTTTGACAGTTGAGTTGCTGTGTTCAGGTGTCGAACGTTATGGGTGAGTCCTCTGGATCAAGCAGTTCATTGCCTGCTATCAATTCTTCCAACATTGGGTTTCAGGTATTTATGTCGAGCTGTGTTCTATCTTTAATGTCTATGTTTTACTGTGTGTTTTCCTTGTTTCGAATGATATACTATAAATGGTGTTTAATCAATGGTAAACGTTGGAATATGCAGCTACTAAAGAAGCATGGCTGGACGGAAGGCACTGGTCTTGGAGTCGCTGAACAGGTAAATTTGCATATGCTTATTATATCAATTAGTGTTCTCTCTAGCTGTGGAAACGCAGTGTCCCTTTATCATTCTGGTTCCGTTCTAGTTGCGGAATCGCATCTACTGATGCAATGTTATTCGCCACCCAATAGGAATGTTTCACTTCTCTAATTGTACTCTTCTTCCGAGCAGGGCAGATTGGTGCCTGTACAAGCAGAGCCAAAAAATAACAAAAGAGGATTGGGAGCTGAACAACCAGCTAAGAGAAAAGCGGCACAACCTAAGGCTACAGCTTCTGGACACGGCGAAAAGGTATTGATTCCCTTTAAATCTGTAACTACCTTATAATGAAAAAATATTCATGCATTGGTAAAGAGTATGCATCAACCACACATCATATCCCAGTTTTGCTGGACTTGGTTTTACTTTATCATGTAGCCATGAGCTTTCTTGTTTTACAATTCTTAGCAGGCTCGAGGTAGTTGATATCCATTTTCAACAGAGTAGGAACTAATCGTTTGTAGTGCAGACATTATCTCTAAGGCATATAATTTATATTTTCCTTAAACTATAAATTTCAGGATGAAGGAGAGTCAAAGAAGAGCAAGAAACTCTCTAAGAAAATGCGGAAGATGATGGAGCACGAAAAACATCTACAAGAAAAAGAATTTGAACGAGCCTTCTATAGGGAGTTCTGGCCTGAGAATCTATAACTAACTAGGTTTTCTCCTTTAGTTCTTATTGACCTGGATGTTCCAAAAGCTTTCTGTAATTACTGCAAATTTAGAGTAGCTTTGTTTCCTATATAGCCTTGATCTATGAGGAAGAAGAAAGATAGTTATACGACCTGCGAAACATTCTTCCGTAGATTAATCTACCCTTTTGACATTTATAAAAANAAAAAAAAAAAAAAAAAAAAAAAAAGAGATAATGGAACTTAAAATTGCAGAAGATGCAAGCAAGCAAAACGTTTGCTTGTAAGTTTCTAATTTGTATGTTCATGTGTCTTGCATTGGCTTACTCATGCATATAGCATGACCATTTCACTTTACATTATGGAAGAAATTAGAATAATGATCTGATTCAACATGAGAGTAACTGAAAATTCTAGCTTTTGGTAATCAAAAGACTTCAAATTCCCTTATTTTGTTTGCTTAATTAATTCACTTTTTTTTTTCTTTTCTTGTAGTTGAAATAAATGGGCTGAGAAAGAAAGGCCCATTAACACCTCCCAAATAAATAGAAATTGTTATATCTTCTTCCTTCGCTGTCGTCGTAGTTCCCAGACAAGCTCGCCTTTTTCTGCAGTGCTCCGCCGCATCCGAAGCCGGTCTTTTCAAAATCGTCGAGCTTCAACAATGACGTCACTTCTCCTACCTTCATCTCAATTTCTCCAGACTCGAAGCCAGAGCAATGGCCAACGATTGCTACTCCCTCGAACACCACTGTTCTCCCCACTACCCTCACTCCGTCAGCTGAGACCGAAACACATCTCTGTTTCCGCCGCAACGCCGAAGAAACAGTCGGAGATTGTCGCAGCTCCGAAGCCGAGTGCGAAGAAGAATTCGAGCGTGGAGGAGGAGACAGAAGAAGAGGAAGTAGAGGAAGATATGATGTGGATTCAGGAGAAGGCGTTAGACCTAGTCGAGTTCACTGGATCGGTGACTCAGGCGATTCCAGGTCCTCGAGTTGGAAGTAGCAAATTGCCGTGGATGCTCGCTGTTCCGTTAGCTTACGTCGGCGTCACTTTCGTCACTGCTTTTGTCAAAACCGTTCAGAAGTTCTCTTCTCCTAAAGCTCAACGCAGGAAACTGGTCTCTGATTCCATTCTCTATCTCTCTCTCTCTCTTTTGTGATCCTTACTTGAGATAACAAAAGAACTGATTCAATTTTTTGTTTTGGAATCTCTTCAGGTGAATCAGAATGCTATGCTTTGCAGATCTATAGATGAACTGTTACGGAAAGATGGAACAGTGCATAGCTCTGAGCTTAAGGCACTTGAACAAAAGGTTTGTATATAATAAATGTATTTCTCATCATTGGTATGATCTTTATGATCATTTCATTCCAGAATCTGTCATTTGGAAACGCTGAATTGTGTTTTCTACATCCAGACAGAGTTCAACATGGAGGAGATATTGAGGAAATACATTCGGTATGCGTTGAATGAGAAGCCGTTTAATCCTGACCTTGTTGCTGATCTCATTCATCTGAGAAGAGCTTCTGGTTTGAATGATTCTCAGATTCCTGAGATTTTAAATGAGATCTCTCGTCGTATTGTTAAAGAAAAAGGTTTCCATACAAACCTCTGTTTTATGAAGGTTCTCTCTTCAATTGTTACAATCTTCTTGACATCGTTGGTGGTTTTGCAGGTCCGGTAGTGATGAAAATGCAAGGGTTTACAGAAAAAGGATTCAAGAGAAAACTTGCTGTGCAGGCCCTTTTTGGGAAAATTTACTATCTTTCTGAGGTAAATGGATGCAGAAACATTTACTTCTACTTGAGAGAATCTGCTTACTCTTTTCATCATCTTCATTGATCTATTCATAGAGCCAAATATGCATACAATGTTCTGTATGTGATAGATTTTCTAACTCCATTCATTCTCTTTTCGATAGCTTCCTGACTTCTGCTCAAAAGACAACTCCTTAATCGTCAAGGAAATATTCGGAGTTACAGAGTAAGTTAGACTCTCAGGTTGCTGCTGCTTTATTCTTGTGCTTTCACAACGTTCCTTTTACTTGACCAATCTCTACAAAACATTTCAGTGAAGACGCAGAGAAGCTGCGGATACACGCGCTTGCTGAAGCTGGAGACATAGAGGCACTTGAGAAAATGGTGGAATTTGAGAAAACAGCCGAGTCTTCCTCGGATAAAGAAGAAGAAGATTCAAATGAAGAAGATGACTCTAATACCACTCCTTAATAAGATGTTTCTTTAACACTAGGATTTTTTCCAAAGGGGTTTTCCTCCTTATGTTCTTTGACTTATATATATCACATTGTTCACAGTAGTAGACGTCTAAAATTTCAACCAAAATTTGCCTTTTGCGATAAGTAATGACGCTACTTGTAATAGAAATTTACTCCATCTGAAATGTAGCACATCAATACAAGTTGTGGCTAAATCTAAACTCACAGATGTATAAAAGGAACATTAAAAAAAGGACTCGAGATACTTAAGCTTCTATTTTAGTATAAGCTCTTCTACAAGCACAAATGTTACTTACATTAAGCCAAAGTACTAACTAAAACTCTGCTGTGCCTGAAAAATGGATTCCGGATGCTTTTGGTGCTAACCTAATAGTAATACACCTTGAAATGTAAAATCCCCAGGAGAAGTTCAGTTCCTGGAGTCAAGAGTTTTGATCCTCAATATCGAAATCGATCAGTCTGAAAGGTGTACCATATAATTTGAGGCTAAAGATTTCTGAGTTGACTTTCCAGTTTCCCACCAATACAAGTTTTCATCAAACTGCCTCCTTGAGATTGAATGTTCTGACAGTTTCCCTGGCGTGGTCATGTTCGTGGAGCTCGACTAGTATTTTCTTTAACCTGCGGGCAAGACCAGTGGTTTCCACATCGTCTAGTCCTGAGGCAAGCCTTTTCTCGAGATTTCTTCTAAGTGTCAGAGTACAGTCCACAAGAGGTTGCAGCGAACGACTGCAAAATCAATAAAAACATTTTAGTATGTATCAAGGAGAATACTTGGTAATGTCCTAATACGAGATGCTGATACCATGTGAACCAAATGAAGATAAACAACGATGATTTGTCTAAGACGAATGAGCGTTAAAAAAAAATTGCGTAAGACCATCGTCTGACCAATACTCCTGATTTTGAGGGACGTGCCTAGACTTTTTGCAAATCTTAGTCCCCATCAACAGCCCTACTTTACTTATTCTTGAATGGCACTCGTACAAAACAGCTTAACTTTTCGTGCAGACGGATTGTAATCGAATGGTAAATGGTATGCGACATAAAAGATGTAAACTATAATGTTTCGTTACAATGAACCATGAGCAAGAGAAAGCATCAGATTTGATTGTTAATCACTGTTACCTGTGGGTTCTTGTGACGCTTGGTCCTGTCCATACTCCAGACAAAGAAGCAATGATCCTTTCAGTTCTTGTCACAGCATCATGGATATTTGATGCAATGCTTCTGACATGGGGTAATACTTTTCCAAACAAAAGGTCACTAAGAGCCAAGTTCTCCAACACTGGAAGCGCCAGGATGTCTTTCCACATACATATATTTCTCATAAGACGGACGGATGTCCCAAACCTATATGCAGCAACTTGTGGAGCATTAGGTACAGCCTTCAATACCAGAGGATCCCATGTCGGAACCTGGAGAATAAAGAAAGAACCAGAGGATATTATTAGTCCATTATCTCATAACAGAGTCTGTTTTTATTAGGAATTAGCAAGAGATGTAACATATTCAAATTCATACGCTAATAGCTGCAATGGCTTCAACAAGGCGAGCACGAATAGCAGTCAATAGTTCCGCTACGGCCTCACTCGAAGCAGGAACATAATTTGTCACCAAGCTTGTAGCAGCAACAGCATTTCTTGTCTCCTGAGTGCTAAGTATATCCCAACAACGAACTATCTGGTGGTGCAAAATGGGAATCGCAACCTTTTCCACTAGCTCAGGGACAAGGTTGGCATCAGTATCATCTGGTGCAAAATCATCCTCATCTTCTGGCTTCCCGTAATCAAATAGCAATCCATGCCTGGAGACAGAAATTGTCTGGGTTAAGCACACATACGCTTAGAGACTAATGCCTACTAGATAGTATAAGTGATCTGTGTTTTGACAATGTAAGTTTGGATAGGAAAGTTGGAAATCACGAGTAGCTTACCATTTCATGTCAAAGAAGTCCACATATTGATGAAGAGGATCCCATTTCAAAAGCTCCAGTCTTACATAAGGTGAAAAGATGGAAGGAACAGTCAAAGACATGTAAGCATCCCGATAAGTAGATGAATAGTCTCGCTTCCACCTCTCAAATCTTGCCTTCACCATTGAAAGCTTGGAGTACTCCTCAGATGCATCACTAAAGACCTTATCAGCACACTGAAGTAAGCTATCTCTCGTCTCCTTATAAGCTGAAGTCTCACTGTCACTCTCGTCAGTGCTTGATTCTCCTTCTATTTTCAGAGAAGATCCATCAATCTCCATGGCTGATGCACGCTTATTTTCAAATCGAGCTCGCCTTTTCTGCCGATCTG
>NC_025692.1:23793975-23826044 GCF_000633955.1 Camelina sativa | reverse complement strand
GAAAGCTGGGAGTACTCCTCAGATGCATCACTAAAGACCTTATCAGCACACTGAAGTAAGCTATCTCTCGTCTCCTTATAAGCTGAAGTCTCACTGTCACTCTCGTCAGTGCTTGATTCTCCTTCTATTTTCAGAGAAGATCCATCAATCTCCATGGCTGATGCACGCTTATTTTCAAATCGAGCTCGCCTTTTCTGCCGATCTGTAGCCCTCTGTTCAACTTCCCTGCGCTTCTGCAGGTTTTCATCTCTGCCAAATTCGTCAAGCTTAACTGGTTGATTCGTTTGCTGTCTTATAGAAGCAGATGCAGCCAACGCAGCACTTGTGGCAGCAGCAATCACTGAAGTACTCCGTCCTTGTTTGTTTAGAACTGCCATTGCTGCTTTTACAGCAGCCCCCAACTCTACCATTTCATCATCGGTATCTGCAATTCTCCTTTCTAGAATAGATAAAGCATGTTTTTCATTAAGTTCCTTCAATTGATCTTCAATTTCCTCAATTAAGGAACCCTTTTCCTGCAAAAGAAATTTCACAACATCAACTAGGAGTTCTATTCTAACAACCAGTTGTCTTGCAACTATTTCTATGCACATGGCAATCTAAAAGCAGTACTAGATACAAATATGGTAGGGTTCACAGCTGGTCTTTCGTTTACATATTTGAACAAAGGAATGACCAGCTAGAATTTCCTTCTATTAAGGTATAGTTTATGCATTCAAGAATCCATACAACTCTATACAGGAAAGATAATATGTTGTATGTCATGTAAAGGGTAAACCCAGTTTTAGTTTCAATTTAACAAATATCATTTGCTTTCCCAAAGATGAAGTCTAACTACAAGTGTCAGAGAAAATGTATGCCACTAGAACCTAGGTTTCCATGAAAATATGGACACTGGATTCATGATCCTATGCAGTCAAATGATATGAGAGAAAGAGACATCAAGAGATGCACAAAGAAAGCAGTCGATGTTGGCATCACAAAAATTAAAAACGATAGGCTTGCAACATAAGCAATATGTATATGACCACAGTCACAACATATATTAAAGCGTACCTGCATGAAATCGCAGATAACAGAAATGAAGTCTCTCAGTTTTTGCATGAAGACATACTTGTCTCCAGCTGCAGCTAGAGAACTTTCAAGAGCTGTGATACTCATCAACGAAGCAGTCAAATTCTCATCTGTCTTGGTAAGCGAGGATAAGGTTTTTGCATGAGACTCCTGGAAAAAAATTGAAAATAAATGAAGGGCATTAGAAACTAAATCAAATAGCAAAGAGATACTAGGAAAACCTCTGTGCTGAGCTACATTTTAAACCTCACCTTAACTAATAGTTAACTAGAACAACAATGACAGTACAAAAATACAATGATATTACCCAAACACCAAGAGAAGGCAACAGATTCATAAACAGGAAGAAGCCAAGTTCATAGGGCAATACCTTAAGCTTCTTAACATTGTCTTGCAATGCCTTCTTGGCAAGCTCGGCTTGCTGTGACATTGGTAGAGTATCAACACTAGTAGCTGGACCAATGGTAGGAGGCAGAGAAACATTCGGCATTGGAATCCCGGCATGATAAGTATACCTCTGCGGTTGCTGTTGTGGTGGTGGCTGCTGGTTAGGATGCAAAGGCACGCCAATTCCATTACTACTTACAGTCCTATGAGACCCTTCATCCATTCTTTTACCAATACCCTTCTTAAATTGCTCTTCCTCCCACAACTTCTCTTCTTCATCCTCATCCTCATCCTCATAAAAACTACTTGTCGTGGTTTCTTTAACAATAGGATTATCATCACCGAAATCAAACACACCTTTCTTATTATCACCTTTGTGCCGTCTAGCACCGATGAAAATACCCTGAAAGTCTGCTTCCTCGTCGCTGACTCCTTCAACAGCAGAATGATTTGCGATACCACCATCCAGTGATATGTAATCAGGCGCCGGTGCTGAACGTGACTGCCTCATCTTCTCCCGCTTGACTCTAATTACAGCTGCCTGATCGGCAAACGCATCTTCAGGCCGGTCATCTTCCCCTTCCTCATCGAAGTCCAAATCCGAAACCTGTTTGACCACATCCTTCAGACTCTGCTGCTCATGGTCCTGGGGAGGTTTGATCAAACCCTTGAGTACAACCTTGGGCTCGGCATTGGCACTAGGGCGAGAATAAGGAAGCGTACGTGTGTTCTTCTGGAGCTCAAGCAGCGCCTCTTTCGTATAAGAGCCGGCTTGGGGAAGCACATTAGAAAGCGGAGACACGGTGGAGAAAGAAGAAGAAGAAGAAGAAGCGGGACGATGTTCCTTGGTGGAAGAGTGTTTGTGAGAAGATCCCGAAACGCCGAGACGCGAAGAGGATTTGACACGGTCTCTCCCGTTCTTAGGCTTTACCGTCACACGGAGAGCTCCATCTTCTTCCTCATCCTCGTCGTCTGCGAAACTTAGGAGTTTCTTCTTCGGGGTCGAGGCTGGGAGGTTTTTAGGTTTAGACGAAGTAAGAGCCGGAGTAGGCGCTTTAGTCGCGGCGGTAGCATCTTTACCGTCGATTTCATCATCGCCGTCGTCCCCGCGCCGCCGGAAATTCCTAGGACGGTTACTTCCCATACTCTCTCTCTCGAATTAGGGATTTTACAGTTAGGGATCGAAACTTTGAAATTGAGCTAATTATTTTGTATTTTTGTGCTTATATCTCAATGAAATAAAGAAGGAAATTTAAAAAAAAGGAAATTATAACAATATTGCAAATAGGGAAGCAACAATGTTGCAAATTGCATTTTTGAACCTTTTTTTTTGTTTCTTTTTGCGTTCAGGGATTAATAAAGAAGAGAACAGCTTTTGCCTTCTTTCTTTTGCTTTTCCATAATCAAAGGAAGAAGCAAACAAAAAGAGGAAGATGAAGAGGAAAGAAGAAACAACATTTAACTGTTAAAATAGTTTTTACGAAATTCATTCTTATTATCATAAATCAATTCCCATTGCATCGGTGAATCACGCCGTTACTACTACTTCCTTGCACTTGCTTCTTCTGATTCTGTTGGTTAATCCTCTCGAGTCCCCATATCCTTATGGTTCCATCATCGCTTGCTGACGCCAACATGTGAAGGTTCGTCGGGCTCCAGCTCACGCAGTTTACCGCTCCTGCATGCCCTGGCAGCTCAATGATTAACTTCCCTGTTGATCTGTGCCAAATGTATACCTGCAAAATAACATAAATGCGTGCACTCTTGTCACCAAAACAAAATCCGCACATAACTAACTCGCAGAGAGAGATCAACAGAATAGAGAAGCAATTCTATATCCTAATTCAAAATCCTGAACACGCATAGATCAACCAACTGAAGAAAGAAACAACCATTACTCTATCCAGTAGAGATTCTGAGAACAGAGACTGACATTTCAACATCTGATTACATTCTGTCTAAACTGATGATCAAATGAAGAAAGAAACAACCACTTACTCAGTTCTGAGAATACTTGAGAGAACAGACCAGATTACACTGTCATTCGATTTAGCTACGTTCTTTTATGTGTTTATGTGACGATACTATGGCAAGGAAAAGAGCAGATTTTACCTGAGAATCCTCGCTTCCACTAGCAATAAAAGCTTGTTTATACCCACCAAAGCATGATCTGATGATGAATCGCGAACGCCTGTGGCCTTTGTAGCTCGACACAATCTTGGGGTCACCTTCGATATTCCAGAGACGGATTTCCTGGTTTAGGAGATTTACCAGAAGATACTTGTTGTCATTCGAAAGCGAGAACGATGTTATCATGTCTTCCTCTTCGATCAATCTCTCCACTGTAGCTTCCCTATCAAATAGGGATATCACCGAATCCTTGCATACACTTACGAGCCACTTTCCATCATCTGTCATTGCTATATCTGATACCTTCTGCGTCCTCTGACCTTTCCAGCATTCTATCTCTCTACCATCTAAATCCCACATGCATATGCTTCGGTCTGTCATCCCAGCGATTATTCCCTGGCCGTCAGGATACCATCCGCAAGAAATGGGACTAATACCACCTTTTTCATACATTTGAACACAGTCTCCTGAATCAACATCCCAGCGTCTGATAACCTCTTCTGCTCCACATGTAAGAACTTGACGATCGTCAGGACTCCATAAGATGGCAATTACGGGTTTCTGGTGGCCAACAAGTGTATGCTTCAACGAAATTTTCCCATCTGCGTTGATCTGAAAAATACATTTTAAGTGAATCAGCAAACAGGTTGCCTCCAAGAAAATAGGTAAGAAATCAAAACTTTAACAGGTTAGCCAAAACTCAATTCAGGTAAGCCTTTGTTGGTGGGTCAGCATTACCTCCCATATAATCGCAGTCTGATCCCTGGAGGATGACGCCAGATATTTGCCATTATGAGAGAATTGCAAGAACCAAACTTCATCAGTATGTGACGCCAAGATCTGAACCATTCACGTAGAGAGAACTTAACGAATGTGATTTTAAGTCAGTAACGCACACATGCACTGCAAGTCTCACTAAACTACAAACAGAAACAAAAGATGCCACACAAGTAATTAATTAATCCAAGGAACGCAAGTACCGGTGAGAGCAAAGACAGAATGTACTATATAGCCAATGATGGAAAAGGAATAACGGAAAAAGAAAAGAGGCATCAGGTTGAGACAATTATCATCTGTTATTTCTTTCACAATGACTTGCCAAGGAAGTGGAAACGTTTGCAGCACATTGTACAGTAAACCTTTCAGCTAAAGATAAGTGACCCTCTTACAGTACAGAGAAACTCATGATCACCAAGAAACGAAACAACAACAACAACAACTTGAAAGAAACGGAAAAACATTCACAGCAGAGCAGTCTAACCTGAACAGTCTGAGAAGGAATTTGGTGCTTCCCGCATTGATGATCAGTATACAAAGACAAATCACTATCCAAGGTATTATGGAAAACACAAGAATCCCGCTGGATATGAAGGGAATTCTCAACTAAACACTCCAACCTCTTTTCTGGGATTATAACAGAAGCAGGAAGCAAGTTTTGTAGTTCCTCCAGAATCTTGGACCTTGAATTCACACTTTCTTTACCTGGAGCCGAAGAGGTATGTGATACAAGGCTGGAAGGTGATATAAGGGAGGAAGCAAGCTCGTGAACACGCTTTGTATTAATACGAAGAGGCACCATCTCATTCCTTAAGGTGCCTAGCGCATCAAGTATCTTTTCAAATTTCAAAAGCTCTAAGAACTTTTGCTCTAGGAGCAAGAAAGAAGCAGATTTGACAGCTTTTTCATCAGACAGACCGATTCTGTGCAATGTTTTAACACTTTCATCCCATTTTCCATCCTTAACCTGCTGCAGAAAGGCCTTAATGATGGAATTATGGAGAGAGATACCGGATTCTTCCTCCAACATAGCCCCGGTTTTATCATATCCAAGAGAATAAAGAGCCCTAGTGATAATCCTAACAAATTCAGATTTTTTAATGACACCTTTGGAGCCGATAGTTTGGTCATCCCCTTGGGAGGTGAGAGGCCTTGCCATCAGGTCTCCCAAAGAGTTGTTCACGCTACAAGGTCTAACAGAAGAGTTCCCGGAGAAGCCGTTAGGTTCGCCAACAAGCCGCTTTGCACGTTTCAAAGGAGGTTCAGTATCCTCCACAACTCCCATGAAATTCCTAGTTCAGCCCATATAACTTTCCTGCCGAGAGATAAATGAGTCCAAGCTGTGTACAGATCCAAAACAAACAAACAAACAAAAAGAAAGCATTTCATCAGAAGAGTACAAGGATTCAACTTGATCAATCAGTTACGCCATGGAAATAAGAAAGAAACAGAATGGGACTAACAAGTGAGTCTCTGAAAACTCATGTAGATCTAGTAGCACAAGATAGTGAGTATAGCAAAAAGATTAGCATTCAACAAAATCAAGAATGAGTGAATCAAAACCCAATTGATCAAAAACTATAAAAGAGTTGTACTTTTTCACTTTGTTCGATCAGAACAACCACCTCCTTAATAGACAGACACACTCACGATCGATTAGTCAATAGCGAGAATTAACTCAAATTAAAACAACAAAATCGACATCAACATCGCTCAAAATCAATCCAGAGAGAAACCCAATTCGTCAAAATCAACAATCGAAGTAAAAATAAGAAGAAGGATCACTATGGGATGAAGATCAATTAACGATCTAACAAGAACGAAATCAAAAAAGGGGGTGAGCAGAAAAATCCAATCTTACCCAAATAAGAAGCAAAAGATAAGGTTTGGCGATGGCAGAAGAAATAGAGAGAGAGAGATGGTTAAGAAACAGCCCGGAAACGAAGGGGGGAGAAACCCGATAGAGAGATGCACAAAGCGGTGAGAAGATGATAGAGAGAGAGAGAGAGAGAGAGAGAGAGAGAGAGAGAGAGAGAGAGAGAGAGAGAGAGAGAGAGAGAGAGAGAGAGAGAGAGAGAGAGAGAGAGAGAGAGAGAGAGAGAGAGAGAGAGAGAGAGAGAGAGAGAGAGAGAGAGAGAGAGAGAGAGAGAGAGAGAGAGAGAGAGAGAGAGAGAGAGAGAGAGAGAGAGAGAGAGAGAGAGAGAGAGAGAGAGAGAGAGAGAGAGAGAGAGAGAGAGAGAGAGAGAGAGAGAGAGAGAGAGAGAGAGAGCAAGTTCTGGGGAAAAAAAAAGAAGAGAGGAAGCGTTTAAAGAAAGAAGATGAAAAGGAGAGAGAGAGAGAGAGACTCAATAAGAAAGGAGAGAAAACACACAAACAAATATTATTAAAACAAAGGCACAAGTGAGAGGAGAAAAGGGTAGGCGTGGCTGATCCTCATCACAGGCTATAGTGCTATACTCTCGTCTTTCTTTTAGTACCCCAAACATTACATTATGCATCTTTCTTTTTCTATCTACTTGTTTCTTTAAAGTATCTTCTTTCACATTGTTGTAATTTAGTTTGTAATTTTCATTACTTAGTCAAGACAATAATGTCGTATTACTTGCGCCCAAAAAGGTCTTCATAACTATCTCAAACAATATCTTAAGCAAACACACAATAAAGTACATTATATGAATATGATGTCATAACAAATATCATCTTCCTCAAGTCTCTTATTAAAGAAGTTGAAATTGACAAGTGCACATAACAAAAAAATGAGATCCAAAAAAAGTTAAAAGCGTTTGAATGGGGACCCAAAATTAATGGTTTACAGCAAGTAATATTATAGTAATCCTCCATCCAACTCAAAACTTATTGGAAGAGAACAAATATTAACGTTAATCATTTTTTATCTTTGTGCATTGTATTTGGTAGGTGAACTTGGCGGAAGCACCTAATATCTAACATTGTAAAAAGTTTAGCTTAGTTAGTACTAAATTATAAAACTAAGCTGCATTCGAGCATCATGTCGATTGTTGTATCTTGTATGAGTAATGAAAGTTTCATCTCGTTTCCTACATATATATATATATATATATATATATATATAATGCGATGTGGTGCACGATCTGATCCGCGGTATTTGAACATATAGATAAAAATTGAGTTTACAAGTTTGCATTGCATCTGAAAAGCCGGAAAGAAAAAAACAAACTTGGGAAACTCGAAAGAGACTTTTAATGAATGATCGTATGGTATGGTTATGTGATTCCGTTCGTAGTACAAAATTACCCAAACACGACAAAGATGATACACACGATTTTGCTTGTACAAAGAATATATAAGGTTAATGAAAAGAAAAGAAAAAAAAAAGAGTCGAATCTAAATTATGCACGTCACTAGGAGATAAATGATTGTAACTCGTCTTGTTGCCGACGACAACGTAAACCTTAAAAACTCATCTTGTTGCCGAAGATAAACGCTAAAGAAGATGAATGGGCTTACAATTTAAGGCCCAATAATTTCATAACTTGTACAACTCTTTGCTTGGTTAAGGCCCACATATATGGTACGTTACTAAAAAGACGGAGACGGAGACATCTTTCTCCTCGTTCGGAACAAAATTTTCGATATTTGGACAAGAATCAGAGAAAAGAAACTGAAGAGGTGTGGCGATTTTTGGAAGACATTTAACAACAATGGGAGAAGCGCCTGCACAGATTCCGACGAGTTTCGGTCACGAGCTTAGGGCTTGTCTTCGATGTCGCCTCGTCAAGACCTACGATCAGGTATATATTGTTTCTCCTTCTCACTCTGTGGTTGCATGTTTTCTTCTCTCCTACGAATATGTTTTGTATGTATGATCTGGTTTTATCCAAACAGTTTAGGGATTCTGGGTGCGAGAATTGTCCTTTCTTCAAAATGGAAGACGATCATGAACGTATCGTCGATGTTACCACCCCTAATTTCAACGGGTACAATTCGAGTCCTTGCTTTCATCAATTTGATTGTGCACTCACTGTTCGACTCGTGGTTGACATGGATAAACTTGGTGGTAGTCTCTGCTTAATTAGGATGTAACATAACTGATAAATACTGATGCGTGTTTTAAATTTTTAATCTCTTGTTGTTCTTGAAATTGTTATTTTGGATGAATCGGTCTAACATTGTAAAGTTACAGTGGAATTGACCTAGAGTTTGCTCCTTTAAGCACAGTGAGTTGTTAAAAAGCTACAGAGATAGTGGTAGTAGTGTTGATTCATGTCTTATTTCGCAGTATAATCTCTATGATGGATCCACGTAGAAGTTGGGCTGCAAGATGGCTAAGAATTGGTATGTTTCAGCTCTGTTTCCTGATTTCACTCAAACTATTGAATTCTCTTTTCGAGCTTACTAGCTTCTTCTTTCCGTCTCTTGTTCTTTTGTATACTTTATAGATGGGGATATTACTGCTACGTTAATTATATCTTTTTGTCTACACCCGTTTGAGCGGTAAGCTGCATTCAGATGTCTGTGTGTTTGTGGCTTGATGTTGTATTTTCTAATATTGTCAGCTTTCTTTAAGAGAGAAATACATCTAACGCTTTTGAAATTTCTTGTTCTCAGGGAAGTTTGCTCCTGGTTGCTACACTCTTGCTGTCTCAGAGGCACTCCCAGAGGAAATGCAGGTAAACTTATTTACTTCTATGCCAATTCCTTTAGAAACCTAAGAAGAGATCTCAAGGCTCCACGACATAATAAGCTCTGGATTTTCAAATAAGAGCATGGATCCTAAAATACACAATCTGATTTCATACTGACTGTTTCTTTTTTCACATGTATGTGATGGATATCTGCTGGCAGTTCATATGCCAAGAAGTGCAGGTACAGTATGTTCCGCCCAAACGCATTTGAATCCCTTTCCATCAAGTGTCTCCATATTGGCATCTCTGCAAGTCGTCGTCAGTTTCAAGAAGACTGAGTCCGATGGAAGCTATGAATTGAAGTAGTTTAGTTATGCACTTTGTTACTGATCCTCTTATTGTTAACAATAACTTATCTTGCCAAACTCATTTGTGTAGTTCACCTCCGGAAGATAAGATAATTTATATTATTTATCAATTATGAAATGGATTTTCTTTTGTCCCCTGTGATATTGAGTTCATTATATGATTTCCGTTAACAAAATGAACTACTTTAAATTGAACACCTAGCAAAAAAAAAAAATTTGTGGTACCAATAATTTAAAGACAAAAATGTCAACTATGCAGTAAATAGAACACCTAGCAAAAGTGTTGAAGAAATGGCTCCTTCTTCATTCCAAGAGGGAAACAAAGAGAGACATATATATTGGTTTTAGGAATATGACCATTGAAAGTCCCAAAGAACCAAAAGAAAAAGGCTTTTGTGCAAAAAAAAATCCCTCCAAGTAGTTTTTTTTTTTGCAAGAAAACCCTCCAAATCAAATAAATGCAAGTCAATATTACAATCTCAAAAGTCACCTGCAATATAACCCTTCCATGTATCGATGACGTGGCAACTTAAAAATCTTACAGTTTTGAAAAAAAAAAAGGCAAGATGTTGCCATTTATTTATAAATAAAAATTAAAGAACAAAAATATTATTTGTTCTTTCTTTGTTTGTTTATATCTTCGCATCACTCAAAACCTATGCATATCAAAATTTAAGATTTTTGTTCTTTAATTTTTTTATTTATAAATAAATGGCAACATCTTGCCATTTTTTTAATTTCAAAACTGTAAGATTTTTAAGTTGCCACGTCATCAATACATGGAAGGGTTATATTGCAGGTGACTTTTGAGATTGCAATATTGATTTGCATTTATTTGATTTGGAGGGTTTTCTTGCAAAAAAAAACTACTTAGAGGGTTTTTTTTGCACAAAACCTAAAGAAAAACTATGGGGGAAAATGTGAAAAAGGCTTGTATTTATTTGTCTTTATACGAAAACAATATAGACCCATAAATTCATGGATACAAAACAAACAAATCATACTCAAGAATTGAGAATCACATCTTTCGATCCAAAAGGCATATTCTTCTGCTAGAGTAATCATGAACATAACGTGCATAATTAATTTAGTTACTTAACATCAAGTACATTATCAACACCAAAGCGAAGTGCATTGACATTAAGTAATGAAGGCGTTCAGTATATTCAAGGCGTATTACAATTATTTTTGTCTATAATAATCATATCTTGACATTGAGATTTTTTAACCTGATAAAAAATTATTAAATGTATAACATACTTTTTGTTATTGTTAAAATGTTTAACTCAAATAAAAAGTATTATTCGCCTTTTGTTTTGGGCAAGAGGCACAAATATTAGATTTTGTTATTATGGAAATTTAATTTAATTTTTGTTTTTTTTGTTGGTCAAATGCAATTTTTTTTTGTTATTAAAATAGAAAAATACAAACTGGATTTAGAAAAACATCCTTATTAATTTTAAATTCGAGTTCACGTGGCGGTCGCTACCAACTTCGTTTACTCCAAAACCAGCCAGAGTCATTACCCAAGTCAAAGCCAAAAAAACAAGGGTTCTCGCTCCGACACGACAACAGATCCAGATTCTGGAGCTTAGGTAAAGTCTCACTCTTCTTCTCCAATTCTCAGACACTCTGGTTCCTACAAACCTATGTTTGGTTGAGTGAATCTGTGAAACGAGTGAATCTTGAAACTTATGTTCGATTCTTTTCTTCAGTTCAGTACTTTCTAGTTTGGTATAAATATGGGATCTCGGTCTAGATATTACGGGAAATTTCGATTCTTACGCTTGTTTTATTGTTGAGTTGTTTAATTATGGCGCTGAATTGTTTTATCTTTTCATTGTAGGGAAACACGAGAAGAGATCTTATAAAGAAAAATGTCGAACATAGACATAGAAGGGATTCTGAAGGAGCTACCTAATGATGGGAGGATCCCAAAGACAAAGATAGTTTGCACTTTAGGACCAGCTTCTCGCACTGTTTCTATGATCGAAAAGCTTTTGAGAGCTGGTATGAATGTGGCTCGTTTCAACTTCTCACATGGAAGCCATGAGTACCATCAAGAGACACTCGACAACCTCCGTACCGCTATGCATAATACCGGCATTCTTGCTGCTGTCATGCTTGATACAAAGGTTAATTAAAAACTTATCTTGTGAATTGGATTCTCTTGTCATAATTTTCGATCTAGTTTGTACCTAAAAGTCAACTTGGTTTTTCTTGCTTTTAACCTCGTAATTTAAAAATGTTAAATCCTTAGTACTGTGTTTGGTTATTATCGTTAGAGATTCTATGTATATTCAAAGAATATGGCTAGATCATGGAATTTGTACTATGTGAATTCGTCATTTTAGAGACTGTCAGCTTATGATTTCGCTTGTTGATTTTGCAGGGGCCTGAGATTCGTACTGGTTTCTTGAAAGATGGGAACCCTATACAACTGAAGGAAGGTCAAGAGATTACTATAACCACTGATTATGATATTAAAGGAGATGAGTCAACGATATCCATGAGCTATAAAAAGCTGCCTTTGGATGTGAAGCCTGGGAACACCATACTCTGTGCTGATGGAAGCATAAGTCTAGCTGTCTTGTCATGTGATCCCGAGTCTGGAACAGTTAGGTGCCGGTGTGAAAACTCGGCCATGCTTGGTGAGAGAAAGAACGTGAATCTTCCCGGTGTTGTTGTTGATCTTCCCACTTTGACAGATAAAGATATTGAAGATATTCTCGGTTGGGGTGTTCCGAACAGCATCGACATGATTGCTCTTTCTTTTGTCCGCAAAGGTTCGGATCTTGTTAATGTCCGGAAGGTTCTTGGTTCCCATGCTAAAAGCATAATGTTGATGTCCAAGGTATTCAAAAATTTCCACTTATGGCATTTGCATTTCATGTATATATAGGCATGAATCTGACTCTTTTCTTTCTTGGGTTTGGATTTTGAAGGTTGAGAACCAGGAAGGAGTGCTAAACTTTGATGAGATATTGCGTGAAACAGATGCGTTCATGGTTGCTCGTGGTGATCTCGGGATGGAGATTCCAATCGAGAAGATCTTCTTGGCTCAAAAATTGATGATTTACAAGTGTAACCTTGCGGGTAAACCGGTGGTTACAGCCACTCAGATGCTGGAGTCAATGATCAAATCACCTCGGCCAACCCGAGCTGAAGCCACAGATGTTGCAAATGCTGTTCTTGATGGCACGGACTGTGTGATGCTAAGCGGTGAGAGTGCAGCAGGAGCTTATCCGGAAATAGCTGTGAAAGTCATGGCTAAGATCTGCATTGAAGCTGAAAGCTCCCTTGATTACAACACAATCTTTAAGGAGATGATCCGAGCAACTCCGCTTCCAATGAGCCCACTCGAGAGTCTTGCATCATCAGCTGTACGGACTGCTAACAAAGCCAGGGCAAAACTCATCATTGTGTTGACACGTGGAGGTTCAACCGCTAATCTCGTGGCTAAATACAGACCTGCTGTTCCGATTCTGTCAGTGGTTGTCCCGGTTATGACCACTGACTCCTTTGACTGGGCTTGTAGTGACGAGTCACCTGCAAGGCACAGTCTCATATACAGAGGTCTTATCCCTATGTTAGCTGAAGGATCTGCAAAGGCAACCGATAGTGAAGCCACGGAAGTTATCATTGAGGCTGCTCTGAAGTCGGCTACACAGAGAGGACTATGCAACCGTGGTGATGCAATTGTGGCGTTGCACCGTATTGGAGCTGCCTCTGTTATTAAGATCTGTGTGGTGAAGTGAGATTTCAAACTTCTATCAAAATCACAAAAAATCTTGCATCTGGTGATTGTTGGTAATCGTGACTGAGAATTTGCTTTGTAGCATGAAATAAGAAAAAAACAGGTCACAGTAGCTCCTGAATCTCTGTAACCTTTCTCTCCCTTTTGTTCTATTTATTATTTCAAGATTACGGATCAAAATCTGCTTCTTATGGCTCAGTGCTGACCTTTTGCATGTATACACTGTTTCTCTTCATAAGCTTTGCTTATAAAAGATTAAGCTTTAAAGGTGTTAAGTAAGTAAAAGATACAAACATCGAGAAAGCCATCTATAACGATTGAACAAGATTCAAAGAAAAGTATGTTCCTTTAACGTTTAAAATCATAAATACTATTCTAACTTCTAAATCACCAGATGATCTGCGTGGGAGAGATTCGTGGTGGACTCTGCAGTATAAGAAAAGCCGTAAGAACGACAAGAACAAAGGTATAAAAGATTAACCACGCCTGATGTTATTGAGGTCACCTGTTTGGCGAGGGATGTTCCTTGAAGTTATATGGAATTGAGCTTGATGTTATTTCTTCCTCTGTTATTGAAGAATAACGGTTAGCGTTATAACTTAGGACATTCTTCGACAGATTCAATTAGGACATTCTTCGACAGATTCAATAGGAATAGTTTTTCAGGGTTGTGGCAGATGCTTACTCATTGTAAAACTAGCGGAATTCATCGTGGTAGCCATAATCATCATCAGTGTCATCTTCGTCGAAAATGGCACTGTAGAAGACGTATGGATGCTCAATCATCTCTGCCAAAGTCAAACGTCCATCTTTGTCCGAATCCGCCTAGAAAAGATCAGGAAAAGAGAGATCAATGTAAGATCGAGCAATTTAACAGCTAAAATACACCATTTGTTTTAAACGCTACGTACCTGAGATATAATATAATCAGCTTGTTGTTTTGCGTAATAACGCTCAGTAGGATGGATTTTACTGATAATGGGAAGTAGTTCAACGTCTGATAGGTACCTGTAGACAAGTGGGAGTAAAATGTTAAGGGATGCCTGATATTAATGGAAATGGTAATCATGTTGTGTGAATTCGTAAATTACGAACCCATCATCATTTTTGTCAAGCTGAGAAAACAACTGCTTTGCCGGGCCTTCAGGCAAGTCATGATAAGGATGCGTAGAATTGTGATTATCTTCCTCGTAGTTCCTTACAGTGTCAAAGAGGCCGTGGAAAAACTCTTCAAAACTGATCTTACCATCTTTGTCTGAATCTCTTTCTCTGGGAGAGGGAAGGAGAAGAACCCATTAATAAAGAGTCAGCTAAAAGAAGGGTTCCTCAGAAATAATCATATGATCACAGTACATTACCTTACTTCCTCCTTGCATAACCATAGCAGCAAATTAGGGTTCTTGGTGTCAGCAGGATGCAGAAAACTAAATGAAAAAAATTAACCCGCAAGAGCATTGTGAGAACAAAAACAAAAAAGTGATAGTATATTAACCAAAATCTGAAACAGCTCGGTTGCTTTAATCTACACAAGAAAGAAAACGCTTACTCGTTAAACTCTGTTAAGTTCAGCAGTCCATCACCATTTGCATCTGATGCATTAAAATGCTCCTCCTTCCACCAGCCCATGTCATAGCCAAAGGAATTATTATCTGTTTAAAATTATAACCAAGTCAGCTCGCAGTCTAAAGAGATAAAAAGTGAGATTCTTTACTTAAAACCCGTTGCAAATTGCAATCAAACAGATGAGAAGGATTATATGGTTCATAGGCAGAAGAGGTAAAACCGAATAACAAGATCTACCAAGACATATGTTTCTGTATGACTATAACAAGTAGCCCACAAATTACTCAATGAAACTCAAAAGAAGAAAGAGGAAACTGCAGCTCACCCGAATTACGGACCCAAGACGGTGGTTCATACTCAGAGAATGAAATGAAACCATCCTTGTTTTTATCATGAACATCCATGTCTCTTTGAGTCCTGTGAACGACTTCCTTGGCAGCAGACTGCATAGTCCATTCAGTCAATTCACTCTCCGTCACAAACCCATCAGCTGGAGAAACATCAATCTTCGGAAACAGCATTATCAACCTGAAAAGCACCAATCAATCAAACTCCTCCCTTACAAAAATTGGATCTTTAGTGAAATAAAGATCGAAACTTTCAAAAGTATACATTTTTTAATTAGCAATCAAATTCAAAAGATTTGGAAATTGAAGACCAAACCTATCAGTGACATTGAACTTGTCCTCATTATTCAAGTAATCCTCAGCATCCATGAAGTCTTCCCACTCAGGCTGTGACTCGTGACCAGGTGCATGTTCATGTTCATGTTCATGACCACCACTGGTTGTTTTCTTCTGAGAATGAGAGACAAGCTCCGGATGAGAATGCCCAATGTACTGCCGCTCCCACTCTTTATCCTCACGGCGGCGCTCCATATCAGCGACGAGAGGATCAAACGGAACCGGATCGTGACGAGTAGGTTTGAAATTGAAAGAAGACCGGAGTTTTAAACGGTGATGTTGGTTGTGACCGCCATGGTGGTGATCGTAGTCACTCCTCTTCTTCGGGGAATAAGAGATGAGGAAGAGCACAAAGATCCCCACCGTGATGTATAGAATCACCGAAGCTTTACTCATAATCTCAGTGTTACACAAGTAAAAAAAAAATCTCAGCTTGAAACCCTAATTTTGTCCGCAAAGTTGAGCTTTTTACACTTCGAAGTGTTAATAAGATAGATCTTCAAAGATGGAGTCTTGCGGATAAATAAATATATACTAGTAACAAGGGCACTACTATGTCCGGGATAAATCGATTTAAAGAATATTATTATAAGTAAAATTATTATTTTAGAACCTTTGTTTGTGTTAAACATAATACATAACTAAAGTTTTTATTTATTTATTCAAAACTGCATTTTTTTCATGTAAAAAATATGTTTTTCCATGAAATCTTTAAATGTGTAAGAATACATTTCACCCGTGAATTATGTGAACGTAGTAAATAAAATATTTATAAAATATTACAATTTATGGAAATATATATTTTTGTGTGTTTTAAAAATCAAATTTTATATTTATGGTTAATCGAGTAACTATAACAATTTTTCATAATCTAATAATCACTCATTTTAAATATATTATGATTTTTTTGGATAATAAGTTTATTTATAATGATAAGGGTTATTGTCTCATTCCTTTTTAATAACACATATATTAATGTAGAATTAGAATATATATTCCTATTCAGTTATCAATATTTCCATTTTTGAATGAATAATCACACTAAATGTTGAGATTAATTAGTTTACATACTTAGATATATATAAATCATCACACATCATGATATCCCCTACTTTGTTGTCATTATTATATTTATTTATGAATATATATAAATCTATATTTATTGGGAATTAAGTTTCCTTTAATGAGTTGGAGATAATTCATGGGTAATATATTTTTATTTTTATAATTAATTATAATAACTATTGAAAGCTTGTTATTTAAATTATTATGGTAATAATACTAACTTAAAAAATAAAATTTTTATATGATTTTGTTAATAAGTTATATGTTTAATAAGTTGTATGTTCTTTATTTTTATTAACTTTATATGTTTTTATAGCCTTTTTAAGTTATTTCTTATTAATAATATAACTTTGACTTGTATATTTGTAAGTAAATTTTAGTGAAATTTTAACTTAAAATAGTATGTAATTATTTAATTATTTTTAATATGTGATATTTAAATTTGTGTGAAAATTAATAATATATCTAATTATTATTCAGTTAATTGTTTTTTAAATATAATGGCATGTTGATGTAATTAAGTAAAAAATTTAAGGGTTTTTTTTGTTAAATGTGTTTCTAATTCTGTGATGACTACACATCAATTTTTTCAAGAAAATGCTTCTGTAGTAATATACAGACTATATCTCTGGAAGATTTTGACTCGTTTTATGAGACCCCACATCTTTATAAATAACACAATAACCTCTCTTTTTTTTCCCATAAACGCAATTTATTCTCAATTGACAATGATTAGAAAATACTTTTGAGCTTTTGTTACGGTTTATACAATTTTATAAACTGTTAATGTATGTCGGCGAATGTAAGAGATGAAATTGTAGCTTTAGCTACCGTTGGACTCACTCCAATCACAAGCTTTATTAGATCATTGGAGTTCGAGTAGATCCTCCACGTGGTCCAATCCATTTACTAACTCCTACGTTTACGGCTCCATCGGATATTATTATACATACATACATTACACACGCAGATGGGTGTGTCGTGTGTGTGTGTGTATTGGATCTCACGATTTTCTTATCGATGGAATTTGCTCAGATCCCCCTTTTCCAAATCGTTTACTAAGCTGATAGATTAGACACCTCCGATCCCTACGGTTGTTGATTTTGGAAAATGGACAAGTATGATGTTGTCAAGGATCTGGGTTCTGGTAATTTCGGTGTGGCTCGGCTTCTCAGACACAAGGACACCAAAGAGCTCGTTGCCATGAAATACATCGAGAGAGGCCGCAAGGTTTGGGCTTTTTCCTGTCTTTTTGCTATCTGGGTTATTCAAGTTTTGAATTGGGGACCTTGGGGTTTAAAAGTTTCACTTTTTAGCTCAGTTGGTATGATCAGAATCATGATTTGAAGTCTTGTTGCTAGACATTTTGAAGGAGTTTTCAGGAAAATCTGAGTCTTTTTTGCTAGACATTTTTTAAGGAGTTTGCAGATTCTTTTTTTTTTAGAAATTGGGGCTTTTTCATAACAACATACTTAAATGATGATGATTAATTTGTGGATTGTTTGGTTTATGCAGATAGATGAGAACGTGGCGCGAGAGATTATCAATCACAGATCACTTAAGCATCCCAATATCATCCGCTTCAAGGAGGCAAGTCTCTTTTTTTTTTCCTTCTGTGGCCCTTATCAAGAGAGAGTTTGTCTTGGGATCTGATTTTGATTTGGTTCCAGGTGATTCTGACACCTACTCATCTTGCTATTGTGATGGAGTATGCTTCTGGAGGAGAGCTCTTTGATCGAATCTGCACTGCTGGTAGATTCAGTGAAGCTGAGGTGCGCTTTTCTCCTTCTAAAGTCTTACACTTTGATCTTTTTTTTTTGATGTGCTTGTATGAGTTTTTGGTTTGATTTTTATCTTTTTCACTTTTCAGGCTAGGTACTTCTTTCAACAGCTGATTTGTGGTGTAGACTACTGCCATTCCTTGGTATGTATGTATATAATTCTTCCCATTTTCATTTAGCTGTAAAGGAAAGCTATGTGCCTAATTAGGCATTTTATGGAGAGCTATTGATGTTTTGCCGCCCAGATTCTTTGTTTGAGATTTGGACTTTAATGCCTCCGTTCTTGTGTAACCTTCCCCTCTCTTTTGCTTCTGTGCAGCAAATATGCCATAGAGACCTGAAGCTTGAGAACACATTGCTTGATGGGAGCCCTGCTCCGCTTTTGAAAATATGTGACTTTGGTTACTCTAAGGTCTGCACTCTATTCATTCCCTTCTTCTTTGCGCAGTTTGTCTCAATCCTGATTAGTTTGTTTCAAATCAAAAGTATTATCTGTTCACTCGTCTTGATTTTTATGATCTTGTCCTGTTTTCTATTTTACTTCTACTGTGTAGTCATCTATACTACATTCAAGGCCTAAATCGACTGTGGGAACTCCAGCATACATAGCACCTGAAGTTCTTTCACGGAGAGAATATGATGGCAAGGTACACTGCTCATGCCTTCTTATACATATCAATTTGCCCATTTATGCATGATTGGTTGTCAAAGTAAGCAAATTGTGTCATCAAGGGAAAATTATGAGGTAATAAAGTTTAGACTGCTCTAAGATTGATGTTATAAACTTTTCAGTTATTATACTTCTAATTAGGTTTAAATGGACCAGTCTCTGCACAATGTCCAAGCCTAGGGTCTTAATTTTTAAAACTTGACGGGTGATAGTCGATATGGGTAGGATGTTTATAGGTCAGTCTCTATAATCATAATTGTCATAGAGCATATAGACTGGCATTTGCACTCATATGACTGTGTTTTTGTAGCACGCGGATGTGTGGTCATGTGGAGTAACCCTTTACGTCATGTTGGTTGGAGCTTACCCGTTTGAGGACCCTAATGATCCAAAGAACTTCAGGAAAACAATCCAAGTAACTAATACCATTCAACAGTTCTAATTAACTCCTCTTCTTATTGCTCAAGTGTCTCAATAATATAACAATTTAAAATGTTATTCTGCAGCGCATAATGGCTGTACAATACAAGATCCCGGACTATGTTCACATATCTCAGGAATGCAAACACCTTCTCTCTCGCATATTCGTCACTAACTCTGCTAAGGTGCCTTAACTATTCCAGTTTCAAGCTATAGATATTGTGAGGAAGATGCATTTTGCGGTTCTGATTGTTGTCAATAATATTCGTGACAGAGAATCACGCTTAAGGAGATCAAGAATCATCCATGGTACTTGAAGAATTTGCCAAAGGAGCTGCTGGAGTCGGCTCAAGCAGCGTATTACAAGAGAGACACGAGCTTCTCTCTTCAAAGCGTAGAGGACATAATGAAGATAGTTGGAGAAGCAAGGAATCCAGCTCCACCTTCTGTCAAAAGCTCGGGCTCAGGAGCTGATGAAGAAGATGAAGAGGAAGAGGATGTTGAAGCTGAAGTGGAAGAAGAAGAAGATGATGAAGAAGACGAGTATGAGAAGCATGTCAAAGAGGCACAGTCTTGTCAAGAGTCTGACAAAGCTTAAGAAGAAATAAACTGCTCTGTTTCTCATACTTATTTTCTTCTTTATGAACACTGTTTGGTGCGTTGGTGACTTGCTTCTGGTAAAAAAAGACATATTTCTGAAAGCCGAAGGCTGTAAGCTACGTGCAGGTTCACTTTTAGATTTGATGTCGTTGTCGTTTTGTCAATTGTTGTTCGTAAGAAAATGAATCATACAAATCGTTTCGTTATATTTATGAATCATACAAAGGTAATCTTTTTCAAATACTACTGCAAACATAGCATGAATTTGTGACTCTAACTGAACTTGTCAAGCCTTTCTCAAACTCTATTTGCTAACAAGTAGCAACCCAGAACAACGAGAGTACCATGGTGGTGGTAAAACAAAGATGTTATGCCATCGAAATTATCGAACCGCAATCCTCAAAATCTCAACATCAATCAAAGAGATATAAGTGACAACTTTGTAAACTTGTAAATAAGGTTAGCTTTTATCTGATCAAATTCTGAATCGTTTACATGTGGCAGGTTACTATTGGTCAGGTGACTTTATTTAATTAAATTTGGAAACAATGTCCATGTGGCAGGTTACTATTGGTCAGGTGACTTTGTACTAAATACCTCAATACCTCAAGGTCTATATAAAGAAGCCTTAGCTAGCGCAAAGTTTATTTCTTCTCAAGCAAGAAAGGTTCTTCTTCGTTTCCTTGTGCTGTCGATTTCCAAGCTTTAGATCTCGAAGCCGTTCGTTCTAAGCCTCTACTCAGACGTCAGGGCGGTTCTAGGCTTCTAGCTGCTGTTTCCTTCCCAATTAAGGTGCGATCGTTCGCCTTCTCCCATGGGGATATATATTCATGAATTTATCTATGCGTTTAATTCAGTGGATTTGATTATTGTTAATTTGCTGGGGCTATTTATTTAGGTTACAAATTGTTAGTCTAGCGAATCTGATTTGAATGTTTCTTTGTTTTGTTTTTTTTGTTTCTGGTTGTAGACAAAGAAAATATATATGTCCTCTACGCAGAATGAGAGATCCGAGGTCGCTGATGCGATGTCCATGAGCTCAGGTTCTTGTCGCCCAAAGTGCTGCAATCTAGGGTCTCCTTTCAGTTTCAGTGATATGCCTCAGCCTCCACCTATCAAGTTCGCATCCCTTCCCCCAGGGATCACTATCACCCGCAAGGAGTTCGATATTTTCAAGCTCACAGCGCAGTTTGTGTCTGTTTATGGCATGTATTTCCGAAGGGCATTGAAGAAGAGAGTGTGTGATAACCTTCTGTTTGAGTTTTTTAAAACCAACTGACAGCAGGCACCGTGTTTACCTAAAGCTTGCTATCGGTTATTCACATGTGTTGGCGCCTTCCAAAAAGCTGATGTCTTACCAAAAGTATCTCACGAATTTTGATGATGCTACGGAGGAAGTTCTTGATGCTTTCTTCAAGCTTCTTGATCATTTTCTTGAAAAGAAAGAGAAGGAGGACGGAGTGGAGATGGCTATGACTGATTTCCATGCTTTTGAGTATTTTGCTAACGTGGAAAGGACCGTGTTGCCACCTGGACTTGTTCCAAATCTGGTGAAAGTGGAAGTACTACCAACAAGTAACATGGCCAGTAATGTGAATGAAGCAAGAGTCAAGAGCTCCGGTCCTTGCCAGCAAAAGCTTACTCAGAATGACGATGATGCTCAGGATATCCAACCTGACGCTCCAGCACCAAAATGCTGGCGTCGTTTCGGTTTCAAAGATATGCCTCAGCCTCCACCTATCAAGTTCGCATTCCTTCCTCCAGGGATCACTATCACCCGCAAGGTCCAAGGAGTTTAATATTTTCAAGCTCACAGCGCAGTTTGTGTCTGTTTATGGGATGTATTTTCGAAGGGCACTGACGAAGAGAGTGTATGAGAATCCTCTGTTTGAGTTTTTTAAGCCAACTGACAGCAGGCACCGTTGTTTCCTCAAGCTTGTTATCGGGTATTCAAATGTGTTGGTGCCTTCCAAAAAGCTGGTGACTTACCAAAAGTATATCACGAATTTTGATGATGCTACGGAGGAAGTTCTTGATGGTTTCTTCAAGCTTCTTGATCAAGTTCCTGAAAAGGAGAAGGACGGAGTGGAGATGGCTATGAATGATTTGCGTGCCTTTGAGTATTTTGCTAACGTGGAGAGGACCGTGTTGCTACCACCACCACCTGGACTCATTCCAAATCTGGTGAAACTGGAAACACTACTAGAACATGTACAACAGAATCAGATTCAAAAGAGGATGCCACCTGCCACACCTAATACTAAGCCTGTAATGTCGTCTCCTCCTCCACCACTGTCTCTACCTGAGGAACCAGAGCCAGAGAAGCGTGAGTCAGCACTTGTTCCAGAAGACCAGTTCTTTGCACAGCATCCGGTAATGTTTTCTTCACACTTTTACCTGTCTTTGTTTTCTTCTTTTTGTTTATTTCAACTGGCTTAATTTGACTTGTATCTAACTAGCAGTCATAAATTTTCAGGGCTCCTCTACAATCAGGGTTTCTGTTCCAAGCATCGGCGCTGGACTAGTCATCGAGATCACAGTGGAGTCGTTATTGGAAAATGTGGCAAGTTTGAAGGAGAAAATAACTGGGGAGATACACATTCCAGTGAAGAAACAGGAGTTAAGTGGGAAAGCCGGGTTGTTAAAGGACAACAAGTCACTTGCACATTACAACGTGGGAGCAGGAGAAATCCTAACATTGTCTCTGCGAGCATTGATGTAATTGGAAAATACTTTTCCAAATCTCTTAAACTCTTATTCTTTACTACTAATGTTTAAACTTGGTGGTCAAAAACTATATGTAGTGGCTTTTTAAGCTTGTTTTGGATCGCCTACTAGTTCTGACTTCTGAGGCCGAAAAATAACTAATAAATTAGCCTTACATTATCAAACCGCACTCAAAATCTCAAAACCAATCAAAGGTTTTAGCCTAATTAATCCAATTCTTCTCTAACAAAGCTTAGAAATATAGCCAGCTGCGTTATATTTTTATTAGTAATTTGCAAACCGTATTGATTACAGCTGCGTGAAACGAGTCGAACCCTAATTAAAAACTAGACCACTCAGACCGTCTATTTCAGTACTTGGTCGGTCAGAAGCAACAAGCCCTAGGAAAGTCTCTGTCTCAAAATCGCGACTAGTTGGAAAAAAAAAAAAAAAAACAGAGAGAGTCAAGATGGGAGGAGAGAAGAGGAAATCTAGTTTCAAAAACCTAGCTAATGCAAAGAAGAGGAGATCAGGACCTCACTTGCCGAACTCAATACTCAAGATCATTGCTAATGAGAAACGTCTTTTGAACTCTGACGCTGAGATTGATTTTGATGAGTGCGATTTGTACGAGTACGAAGAAGGTGTGCCTGAAGAGGAATCCAGGAAAAACAACCGTTACGACCCCGTTGACAACTACGACTTCGTCCTTCACAAGGAATTCAAGGTTTTTTTTGTTCCCTTAGTTAATATTCCGCGGTCGATTCGATTGTGTTTCTTATCGCCGTCACTGTAGGAGTTTGATTTTAGGTTAAGAGTTGTTTGGATAACACGTAATAATTTAGGTTAAAAAGTTGTTTAATTTGGATTGCCTGCCTCTTCTAATCGAGATAGAGACTAACTTGTAAATTGTCTTTATTTCAACGAAGGATGAAAACGTGGAGTCAGAAGATGATGATGATGATGATGATGATGATGATGATGGTAGACATCCACGGATGTTGGAAGCTGTCACTGGAATCCCAAGAGCAGCCTTTCAAGGTATTGACACTCAAACTTGAGACAGAGTCTTGCTTTTATCTTCTATTCATTGCATTTGTGAGCTGTAATATATAAACTTTTTTTCGTTTTCAGGAGAGAGTAAGAGAAAACATGTACTCTTCACTGAACCATATCCAGAGTCTGAATTCAATCCTACCCGTGATGTTCTAGAGGGTAAATCCATCACCACAATGGAACACCTTTTAAATCCTATTCAAGGACTACCTGGATCTAGCCAACTATGCGAGAGTATCTTCCGGATGGAAAAAGATACTCAATCTCTTGTCCATGCTCCTCAGCCAAAGCCAGAACGAGAAATACTGGAACGGAGTGTAGTGAAAGGACTACTTGACGAGGAGTTGAGTAAGTGGGTGCCTCTGGTAAAGAGGAATAGGGAGGCACCAACTATTTGCTTTAACCAAGATGTCAATGCTGGATACTCTACGGTTGGTGCAATAGCATCACAATTTCAGCCCAGGAATGTCTTTGAGATGAGAATGGCTTCTATATTAGACGATAATGAGGTTAGGGAGGCTCACAAAGAAGATGGTACTAGGCTTCTTGAATTGAACGAGGCAAGTTTTGTGATCTCTAGTTCATTCCCTGCTCCGCAGCTTACTTGACTTATAAATTATCTGGCACTGAACGTAACGAATATCTGATGTAACTGTTTGGATTAAATTTTGATACGTTGCAGATATATATGGAAGATCACATCAAGAAACGTGACCGCATTGCTAAGATGAGGAGCATGCTTTTCCGTGTTGACCTGAAACGTAAACGAATCAAGAAGATTAAGTCTAAAACTTATCATCGCCTTAAAAACAAAGATCTGAATAAATCAGGGGTTGGAGCATTGATGGACCCAGCAATGGCTAAAGAAGAGGCTAAGAAGCAGGAGATTAGACGAGTAGAGGTCAGTCTACACTTTCCTCTTCACTTCACAGATTTTTTCATCAAGACGTACACTGTCAAAAAAAAGTGATAGATTGTCTTATTTGTTCATATGTTATATGTGCTTATATATGCAGGAACGTATGACATTAAAGCACAAAAACGCAGGAAAATGGGCCAAACGCATGCTGAGGCTTGGACTGAATAGGAAATACGATGGAACTCGGGCAGCTATATCTGAACAACTTCAGATTAATGCTACTTTGTCCAGAAAGATGAACTCCACAAAAGATGAAAGTAGTAGTGATGAGAGCGATGCAGAGTTGAACGATGGTTCAGATCAAGATGCTTCTGAACTGATAGCGAAAGCAAAAGTGAAGACACTTCAAGCTGTGGAAGATGATGAAGCCCCCAATTCTGGTCTTATGTCATTACCTTTCATGGTAAATCTTGAACAAAACACTTTTGAATATATTTTATTCTGCTTTTTCGTTCATTCATGTTTTTGGTTTGGTTAGGCTCGGGCTGAGAAAAAGAAAAACCAGGAAGCTAAAGAAGAAGCTAAACGTGCAATTGTGGAGTATGAAGAGTTGGAGAACTATGGTGGAGCAGAAAACACTAAAAAGTCCACTAATGTTGTTGGTGGTAGAAGAGTATTTGGGGCAGAAGCTCCAAAAGAGTCTAAAAAGGAATCAGACAAGTTTTTTGATAACAGTGATAGTAGTGACAATGATATGGAAGATAATGAATCAGAGGCTGTAATAGATAATAATGCTTCTTCACCTGCTAGAAACACTGAAACCATAATGGAAAACGAGGTACCTTTCGATGATTCAGAGAGTGAAGCAGAGGAAATGGTTGATGGGATTTTGACATGTGGTTCAAAGGAAACCTATGAGATTCCTTGTCAAGAAGAGCTTGTAAGCCGTGCTTTTGCTGGTGATGACGTTGTTGGTGAGTTTGAGAAGGATAAGGAAGAGGTACTGAATCAGGAAGTTCCTGAACCCGAGAAACCGGTTCTAGTTCCTGGTTGGGGACAATGGAATGATATCCAAAACAAGAGAGGTTTACCACAAAGGATGGTTAGAGAACACGAAGATGACATGAAAAGGAGAGATCAAGCTCTCAAATCAAGGAAAGACGCTCGTCTCGGACATGTTATCATATCAGAAAAAGTCGATAAAAAGGTAATTAGTACTGTCTCACTTAATATATAATGCTTATCCCTTCCACCAAATATCATGCTGACATATTATCTATATGACTTGACAGGCTGAGAAACTTCATATAAAGAGTCTACCTTTCCCTTACACATCCAAGGAAGTTTTCGAACTTAGTATGCGTAGGCCTATAGGACCTGAGTTTAACCCCACAACTATTGTTGGAGATCTAAACCGACCTGAGGTTAACTTTTCATTACTTATTTGTTAAAACTCTCATTAGTAGTGTACCCATTTCGAAAAATGCTGCATTTTCTTTAAACCCATTGGCGATTAATGTGTGCAGGTTGTAAAGAAAGCTGGGGTGATCATTAAACCTGTCAAGTTTAAGGAAGTAAGATGCGAATGAGACAGTAGATGAAGAACACCCTCGTGGCCATCAGAAACATTAACCCAAAAAGGGTAGTAGTAATAAGTCCAAGTAAAAGACCAAAGATTTTGCATTCTCAAACTTAATTTTTGATCTCAACGGGAACACTTTTGCTTTGTTGTTGTTTTCAAACCCTTTGTTCATCAACAATCTTTTTTTCCCACTCCACCTTGGTTATTTTCGGTTCAGCAAGGGTTGAGATTATGACACAATTTGCTTTTTGGTTCAACTACCGGTTTAGCGTAATTTGATAACATTATATCCTTTTTGGGCTTCTTATCAGGCTTTTTGTATGGGCTAATGAAAACTTCCTAAACCATCAAGCCCTAAAAGACTTCAAGTGTTATCTGAGTTTCCCTCGACGAAGGGTAATTTAGAAATTATTAGGGTTTCAGAAACAACTCACCGTTTTGTTATCAGCGATGGGAGAAAAACTACATAACGTTTGCGCAAATCGTTTTAGATACCAAGTCTCTCTGCTTCATTTCCTATCCCTTTAAAACCCTTATCGGTGTGTGTTTTACTGTAAAACCCTCTCTCTCGACTCTTTCCTTATCTTCAACTTCAAATTCTCTCCGGTCACCACCGACGACGGGAACTTGGTAGTTACAAGTGCGAGATATGTCCTTGAAGTTCCCTCTCGGTGTACGTTTCATCACTCATTCTCTTCCTTGTACTCGTCTCCCTTCCATGAATTCAGGCGCACTTATCTATTCATTTCGTTCCGTCCCTGTTCTATCCAAAGCCTTTTCCTTTAGGTTAAAGTACATCGGATTAGGTTCCCGGGTCAATTTCTCAACCCGACCAGAGAGATCCCAACCCGAATTCGTGCGGCGGAGTGGACCTGGGGGTGAGATTCGCGCGTCCAAGAGCTTGATTGAGGACGAGGCAGAGCTTAGTGATTGGGTTAGCGATTTGAGGACTAGTTCTTCGCGTGGGAAGTTCACAAGCGACGAAGATAACTCGGGTCCAGAGGTGGTTCGTAGAAACGTAGTAGACAGGGATAACAGTAGTAGGGGTCCAAGGAGGGGAAGGGAAGGCCAATCTGATAGGTTCGATGGTGCGAGAAGAAGAAAGGAAGGTGAGATGGATAGATTTGGGGGTTCGAACAGGAGGAGAACCAGCGGCGAGCCGGCTGATTCGTTTAGGAATAAGCGGGTAGGTGATCGAGAAGGTGCAAGGAACGGTCGTATTCAAGGAAAGAGTAGTGAGTCTTCTTTCCGTGGAAGGAATGAGAGAAATGTAGATTCAGGGTTTAGGAGAGAGCGAGGTTTGGAAAACAACAAGGGCTTGGGGAGAGGTTTAAGACGGGAAGAGGAAGATAGTAGTGATGAGGACGAGATGAGGATAGTATCGGGAAGCATTGATGATTTGCTTAGTGAAGATAGTAGTAGTGATGAGGATGATGAAGATGATGAGCTTGTTATTAAGAAAGTGGCTTCTCCTAAGGTTGTCCGGACTGATATGCCAAGGAGTGATCATGTCAAGACTTCAGATTCTTACTTGTCTAAGACGAGGTATATTTATCTTTCAGTTTACATTTCTATTTTACATGTGAGGAGGTTGCTTCAGAACTATTCTTCTGGACGTGACTTTGATCATTTGGTGCTGTTTAATTGAGAATTCTCTTTATGGTAATTGGTTTACAGATTTGATCAGTTCCCTCTGTCTCCCTTATCGCTAAAAGCTATCAAGGATGCGGGATTTGAGACGATGACTGTTGTGCAGGAGGCTACTCTTCCTATCATTCTCCAAGGTGAACTTTTATTCCTGAGCCTTGTTAGAAAAAACCACACCATGGTTTAGAAGTGTTGTGACAATTTCTATTGACGACATCTCACAAGCTTTTACATATCACTTATGCAATAGCCAATAAGTATTTCAAAAATAGAAACATAGAAACTTGTGTCTTCAGGATTCCTCAAATTTGCCATGACTTCCATTTTGTAACTTGATTGATTGTTTAAAAATCCTCTTTAAATCCTTGGTTTCTTCCGGGCTCTGTTATCCAGGTAAAGATGTCCTAGCCAAGGCCAAAACAGGCACTGGGAAAACCGTTGCATTTTTGGTAAGACATTCTACCCTCTGGGTTCATGGACATATAAGTTGGTCAGTTAGGAATTGATCGGCCTTACGATTGGTATCTGTTCTTACTTCTTATCGTTGATGTTTATTTATAGCTTCCATCAATTGAAGCAGTTATCAAATCTCCTCCTCCAAGTCGGGATAACAGGCAACCCCCGATTGTTGTGCTTGTGGTATGCCCTACTCGTGAACTTGCCAGTCAAGCTGCTGCAGAAGCAAACATCTTGCTGAAGTATCACCCATCTATTGGTGTTCAAGTTGTGATTGGAGGCACAAAGCTTCCGACAGAGCAAAGGCGTATGCAAACGAATCCTTGCCAGGTAATAAAAGATCGATCTCTTTTGCCACTCTATGTGAAGTTAATTCTGAGCAAATCTTTGCAATTCCTTTAAGTTGAGCTTCTAAGATGACTGCAGTACAGCCAGCTGTATCTATATATTGTTGATTAATCACATATTTTAAAACTCTCAGATACTTGTGGCTACACCCGGAAGGCTGAAAGACCATATTGAGAACACTTCTGGATTTGCAACAAGGTTGATGGGTGTGAAAGTCTTAGTGCTTGATGAAGCTGATCATCTCTTGGACATGGGTTTCCGAAGGGACATTGAGAGGATAATTGCCGCTGTTCCTAAGCAGAGACAAACATTTTTATTTTCTGCCACTGTACCGGAAGAGGTAAGTGTCAGTTTCTTGTACATAGGCTCTCAAAATTTGGGTTGGAATCTTGAACTGTGTTTTTTGGTGTCAAGGTCCGCCAAATATGCCATGTTGCCCTGAAACGGGATCATGAGTTCATCAATTGTGTACAAGAGGGTACTGGGGAGACGCACCAAAAGGTAAAGGATTTCTTTAGGTTGATTTGAGTGAATGACTTGTTGTATGATTGGAGTTATCGGTTTCTTATGTCTGTTATATCTCCCAGGTCACACAAATGTACATGATTGCATCACTGGATAGACATTTCTCTCTTCTATATGTTCTTCTTAAAGAACACATTGCTGATAATGTGGACTATAAGGTAACACTGTTTCTCTATTACCATTTTGAATCACCAATGTCTGTATCCCTGAACTAACACAACCTCCGTGCTGCTGTAGGTTATTATTTTCTGTACAACTGCTATGGTGACAAGATTGGTGGCTGATCTGCTTAGTCAGCTAAGCCTGAACGTCAGAGAGATCCATTCTAGAAAACCGCAGAGTTACAGAACAAGAGTTTCTGACGAGTTCCGCAAGTCCAAGGGTATTATCCTTGTCACATCCGATGTATCTGCTCGTGGCGTCGATTACCCTGATGTGTCATTAGTCGTACAGGTAACAGTTTCTGACATGGAATTGTTCTGCAACTAAAATTTTTCTCTCTATTTCTTTACTGAAGTTGTTTGCTTTTGCAGATGGGATTGCCATCAGATAGGGAACAGTATATTCATAGACTTGGCAGAACCGGGCGGAAAGGTAAGGAAGGGGAAGGAGTTTTATTATTGGCACCATGGGAAGAGTACTTCATGTCATCTGTTAAAGACTTACCCATCAACAAGTCTCCTCTACCGCCAATAGACCCAGAGGCTGTGAAAAGGGTAAGCTTTTTCATATAAATGATGAACTCACATGAATTTGTGATTCTACTGAACTTAGCAAGCCTTTCTTAACTCATAATTGCTGGCAATCCAGAATGACAAGGGAACTTGAAACAGAATTTGAATCTCATAACACAAAACTCTATGAAGTCAAAAGCTAAGATTTTTGAAGAGTGTGTGACATGAGTCGAGTATTGATTGGTATAAGAAATTTGTTGAATTCAGGTGCAGAAAGGGCTTAGCCAAGTGGAAATGAAGAACAAGGAGGCGGCGTATCAGGCGTGGTTGGGTTACTACAAATCTCAGAAGATGATTGCAAGAGACACGACCAGACTGGTGGAGTTAGCCAATGAGTTTAGCCGCAGCATGGGACTTGACAGCCCACCAGCTATCGCAAAAAATGTTCTTGGCAAGATGGGTCTCAAAAACGTTCCTGGTCTTAGAACCAAGTAGATTCTTTAAGCTAGTGATTTGCTTTTGTCTGAAAACATTAATGCTTTGTAAGTGTAATCTCTTGTCATTCTTGCTACACTTTAGACTTTCTAACTAAAAAATCCGATAAAAGTTACCTTCTTATGGAAATCTTTTGTTTGTAATGGCTACTTATCATGAGTATTCTTACCATCATCATAAGACTCATATTGTTATCTTTACATTAAACCGATAACATATGAGCACTATAAACATTGTTTTAAAATATGAAAAATTTACAGTTCTAAGCTTTCATGAGATGTAAACAAATTTCACAAAGTTTTGGACAGTTGTTGTCTCAGATACTTTTAAGTTTCAACCACTTTCCTTAAATAAAAGGTGATTCTGACATAAAAAGACATTTCAAAGCAATGAAAGCAAACTACGTGCCGTTTTTTTAATTTGTTGGGATATTTTGGGCCACTTTATTCTCTTAAGTACCCCTTGAGCCCTAAAATTGAGTTGCCTACAAAACCTTTTAAACCCTAAATTTACCGACGGCGGGAACTTGGTAGCTGACAGAGCCTTACAGTTTAAGGCATACGCTCTTCCTTCATCTTTCTCTTCCATCTTTTCTGGGGTCTTCTCGTTTCCATGAATTCCGATGGACCCAAATCCGGTAAGAAGAGACGGGAGCTTCGCGCTAAACATTTGAAAAAGTTCACGAGTGACCAGGAAGATGAGTCGGTAAAACAAGTCAAGGACAAGAACAACAATAGAGGTCCAAAGAGGGGAAGAGAAGCCCAATCTGATGATGTTGATGAGCCTCTTATCAAGAAAGCAGCAGCTTCTACTAAGCCTGTGGAGGAGGCTCAAATTGCTAAAACTTCAGATTCTTATTTGTCTAAGACAAGGTACATTATTTGCTCTTCTTTCAACTAGAAGGGTATTTTATAGACTTTGTGAACTCTCTTAGTAGTAATTGCATTTTAAAGAGGGTACAATTTAGTCTCTTTTTGTGTTATGCAAGTAAGGAGATTGCTTTAGAACTATTCTTCTGTATGTGACTTGCTCTGACCATATACATTGCTGTTTGATTGAGAATACCTTTTATGGTTAAATGGTTTTACAGATTCGATCAGTTCCCTCTGTCTCCATTATCACTAAAAGCAATTGCGGATGCTGGATTTAAGACAATGACTGTTGTACAGGAGGCTACTCTTCCTCTCATTCTCAAAGGTGAACTTTTCTTTCATTCTTGTTGGAGTTGCTTATAAGGCAAAAAGATAACATACGCATGATTGAGAACTATATGGACGATTTCTAATGGAAGATGTCTCACAAGCTTGAAAGAAATTCAGAAACTTTTGCATCTTTCTTCCAGATGGCTCATATTTTGTCATGGCTTAACATTTTTGAAGCTTGGCTGATTGTTTATTGTTCCGCTAATATGTTTTCTTTTTAACTCTTTTCCAGGTAAAGATGTCCTAGCCAAGGCCAAAACAGGCACTGGGAAAACTGTTGCATTTTTGGTGAGACATTCTACTTTCTGAGTTCATGCATACAAGTTAGTCAGATAGGATTTTATAAGGCCTTCAGTTGGATTTGTTCTTAATGTTGATGTTTATATTGAAGCTTCCATCAATCGAAGCTGTTATCAAATCTCCTCCTGTAAGCCGGGATAATAGGCATCCCCCAATTATTGTGCTTGTGGTATGCCCTACTCGGGAACTTGCTTGTCAAGCTGCTGCAGAAGCAAACATCTTGCTGAAGTATCACCCATCTATTGGTGTTCAAGTTGTGATTGGAGGCACAAAGCTTCCTACAGAGCAAAGGCGCATGCAAAAGAGTCCATGCCAGGTAAAATTTTCAATCTGTATTTAT
>NC_025692.1:23784101-23792301 GCF_000633955.1 Camelina sativa | reverse complement strand
GTGGCTACACCCGGAAGGCTCAAAGACCACATCGACAACACGTCCGGATTTGCAACAAGGTTGATGGGTGTGAAAGTCCTTGTGCTTGATGAAGCTGATCATCTCTTGGACATGGGTTTCCGAAGGGATATTGAGAGGATAATAGCTGCTGTTCCGAAGCAGAGACAGACATTTTTATTTTCCGCCACAGTACCTGAAGAGGTAAGTGTCAGTTTCTTGCACAAAGACTCTCACTTTTGGGTTGGAATCTTGAATCGTGTTGTTTTGGTATTAAGGTCCGTCAAATATGCCATGTTGCTCTGAATTCGGATCATGAGTTCGTCAACTGTGTTCAAGAGGGGGCAGGGGAGACGCATCAAAAGGTAAAAGATTGCNCAAATCTTGCATTGCCATTGAGCTGGACTTCTAAAATGAAACTTGTTATCTGACCATTAGAGTTGCATTTATTTTTTCTTCAAACTGATTTGGTTGTTCTTCACTAAAACAATATGAACTCATTATTTAAATGGCTAAGAATATAAATTAAGAAAGATATATTCAAAAAGGATGTATTTCGCTAAACAAGTTAGGATTGTTTCCAATCATAGGATATGTTCCTTGATTTAGCCTCTTATGCATTTGCATTTTTTTTGCATCTTTTCTCTTCCCTGTAGTCAAAGTGGCTGCAGAGATGATGATCTTTGTCTCTGTATATTTTTAAATAATAACATATTTGCACAATCTCAGATTCTCGTGGCTACGCCCGGAAGGCTCAAAGACCACATCGACAACACGTCCGGATTTGCAACAAGGTTGATGGGTGTGAAAGTCCTTGTGCTTGATGAAGCTGATCATCTCTTGGACATGGGTTTCCGAAGGGATATTGAGAGGATAATAGCTGCTGTTCCGAAGCAGAGACAGACATTTTTATTTTCCGCCACAGTACCTGAAGAGGTAAGTGTCAGTTTCTTGCACAACGACTCTCACTTTTGGGTTGGAATCTTGAATCGTGTTGTTTTGGTATTAAGGTCCGTCAAATATGCCATGTTGCTCTGAAACCGGATCATGAGTTCGTCAACTGTGTTCAAGAGGGGGCAGGGGAGACGCATCAAAAGGTAAAAGATTGCTTTTTTGAAGTTCAGGTGAACGAATGGCCTTATGATTGAATGTTATTGGTTTCTCATGTCTGTTTTATCTCCCAGGTCACACAAATGTACATGATTGCATCATTGGATAGACATTTCTCGCTTCTATATGGTCTTCTGAAAGAACACATCACAGAAAATGTGGGCTATAAGGTAATATTCTTCCTCCAATGCCATTGTGAATCACCACTGTATGTCTGGATTAACACAATCTCTTTGCTGTTGCAGATTATCATTTTCTGTACAACTGCTATGGTCACAAGATTGGTGGCTGATCTGCTTGGTAAGCTATGCCTGAACGTCAGAGAGATCCATTCTAGAAAACCGCAGAGTTACAGAACCAGAGTTTCTGATGAGTTCCGCAAGTCCAAGAGTATTATCCTTGTAACATCTGATGTATCTGCTCGTGGTGTTGATTACCCTGATGTGTCACTAGTCGTACAGGTAAACCATATAGTAGTTTTCCATTATAGAGTTGAACAGTTGCTACAAAGTTAGTCGTTTTTTACTGAAGTCGTTGTTTATATGTTGCTTTTGCAGATGGGATTGCCATCAGACAGAGAACAATATATACATAGACTTGGCAGAACTGGGCGGAAAGGGAAGGAAGGAGAAGGTATACTATTGTTGGCACCGTGGGAAGAGTACTTTTTATCTTCTGTGAAAGACTTGCCCATCACAAAGACTTCTTTACCGCCAATAGACCATGAAGCTGTGAAAAAGGTAAGCTTTTTCAAATACTATATGAATTTGACTCTACTGAACTTGGCAAACCTTTCTCAAAATTAACTTGCTAGCAATTAGCAACCCATAACAACCAGACTACTATACTAAACTATATTGGGATGCAAGTTCCCAATGTTTAAAATATATTTTTTAAGAGTATGTAACTCGAGTGAGCATTGATGAATGTGAGAACACATGTTAAAAATCAGGTGCAGAAAGGGCTTAGCCAAGTGGAAATGACGAACAAGGAGGCAGCATATCAGGCGTGGTTGGGTTACTACAAATCACAGAAGCAAATTGCAAGAGACACGACCAGACTGGTGGAGTTAGCTAATGAGTTTAGCCGCAGTATGGGACTTAGCACCCCTCCAGCTATCCCTATAAATGTTCTTGGCAAGATGGGTCTCAAAAACGTTCCTGGTATAAGAGTCGCTCCTGGTTTTGACAAGAAAAAAACAAATAGAAATTTTCGTTCCCGCTAGATTTTTTCTTAATGGTATGTTTTGTTTTCAAACTTTATTGCTTTTGAAGGTATTATCTCTTGTTATTCTTGCAACACTTTGATTTTCTAATTATACAAAATCTATAGAAGTTACCTTCTTGTGGAGGTATTTTTTGTAAGAAATTTGTTTTGCCATGTTCTCTTTTACAGTTAAGCAATTTTGGATTTATGATTCATAGTATTTTTGGACTAATTTCTTTTCGATCACCTAAATTTGAATATGAGAGCTGACTTTTTTAAGTAATTCTGTAAATTCAAACGTTGAACTACCCCTATGCCATCGAAATTATCGAACCTCATTCCTCAAAATCTCAACATCAATCAAAGAGATATAATCATACAAGTGACACTTTGTAAACTTGTAAATAAGGTTTAGCCTAATCGATCCAATTCATCAGTAACCACAAAGCTTAGGAATATAGCCACTAACCAAAATATAGAAGCATTTTAGAAATCGTAATAAAAACTTCTAATTTCCCCGGCAAAAAAGAAATAATGGAACCTCAGATCCAAAGAGTACTGAAAAGAAGGTGATGATGAATGGTAACAGTGAAAAAACAAAACCCAACACCATCTTTCTACTCAAGCTTTGCCTTTCACCATAAGGCTATGCCTTTTTGTTGTAAATTGTAAAGCTCTACTAAACCCTAAACTGAGCCAAAAAAAAAAAAAACAGAGAAGGCAAGGTGAAAATGGTAAGTTTGGCTTTGGCTGCAACTGCAACTACAAGCTTTTCCTATACAGAATTGAATTCTGCTACGTGTTTAGTCCTCTTTCCACTTGTTAACATATCTCAAGAAGGCACTAGCTGGATTTTCATGAAGTGGAGCTCTGACACGGGTAGATCTCCTAACCACTGCTTCTTCCATTTCTATGTTGTGAGCAATGTCCTTCGTCCTCTTTTGTAGTGTAGAGCTGCAAATCACAAGTCATCGCCAGGTTTTAAAGCCATGACACATAAACAAGGAGACTTTGATAAATGTGGTGTTACTCTTCTACATGTGCATCAAAGTGAGGATAGAACAAGTGACCGGAATAATAAATAATGCAGATTATGCAAAAGAGAAGTGGGAAGCTATAACTGACCATATTCTGTCATAGAATTTCTCTAGCTGTATATGTAATGACAGTTCCCTCTCTCCTTTACGGTTTAGTGATCCCATCAATGCATCGAGCTGGATATAGAGAAACATACACAAAATTGAACAAGATTTATACAATCAAATGATCAAACAAGGAAATGAACCACGTGGATTGATGATACCTCTTCCTTGGAGGTATAATAGCCCCATTCTTTGGAATCAGAATCCTCAACAAATATCCTACCATTGCTTCGGAACCACCAGTACCTGTTGTAATCCCGATCTTTACCTAAGGTGTTTGTACGTATGACTATTTTCTCCATCTCTCGTTCATAGTATTTCCTCTGCATGTAACATTAAAAGTTCACACTTGATGTGCATAAACAAAAAAGCACACACGTGCATATATGAAAACAACCACATATCAAAAATAATTATGTGGGGAAGGACTCTACCCTCTGTTCGGGCCCCCTCCTTTCCGAAGTTCCTTTCTCATCTTCACTTGCTGATTTTGCCTCCTGCTTCTTCACTGAAAATCCTTTCTCCTCCTCTTCCTCCTCTGCTCCATCTTCATCTTCATCTTCCTCCCCCTTCTCCTCCTCCTTTGGTTCGATTTTAATACCCGTCATCTGCCTTTTGTGCTTTCTCAGATAGACATTCCCCATAAGCCTGTTACTACCATGAGAAAAATGAGCTCCCAAGTGATCTGAAGACCAAATGTTCTGCTAATGAGTAAATATGATATAAGCCATACCTTTTCTCTGATTTTTCAAAATTTTCTGAAGAAACAAACCCATTCTCCATCTTGCTTCCCCCTGCAGTGCTCTCTTTCTTTTCGCTGTCTTCACTACTTTCTGTTACTTGTGAGCTATTTTTCTTTATCTCCAACCTACTATTGTCTAAAACTCCATTAGATTCCTCGCCAGTTTTGGACCGTTCTTTCTCCTCTCTTTTCTGTCGGGCCTCTGTCAACGCTTCTTCTCTTCTAGCAGCTCCAAGGGCATGCCGTTGTTCAACAAGCTCATCTATTTCCCCCTTGAACATACTTGTTACAGTTATATGGTTCACTATTTCTCTTAAGATTTTCAATTTTACAATTGGGTCCAAAAGACCATAATGTCCCCGCCTAATCGTTCCAAGGTCAATGCACAAATCAGAAGCGTCGACTGATTCCAAGAAATCACAAAGATACTCTCCCCATGTGATCAATGTTATCTGAAATAAAGCAACAAGCAGGGCATCAAACACAAAGAAAACTAAAAATCACAAGATTGGCGACTTAATGTTGAATGCGAATAGCATATGAGACCAAGATCTGACCTTTGACTTGCGACTCCTTTTCTGCAAAGCTTTGAAATTATCCCCACGTTCACTGATGAGGAACCGGAAAAGACAGGCATGCACCTCCATGATAAGAACCACATTACTTTCCTTGTGGCAGACAGCATTTTCGAAGTCTTCAAGAGAAAATCGCCATAGATGCAACTGTCTACCAAATGAGGTACAAAAGTCCCAGACCATAAGTAGATCCCCAACACAATCCATTGGAACACTAAAATCCCGCGAAAGAGAAGGCCGCTGAGTGATATCAGTGTCATCAAGATCAGGTGGCAACAGTGAATCTTCAATTGGATAATTGATAGCCTCTTCCTCAGACTCATTAACATCTGAAAAGAAAAAACCAGCGAATGGTAAAAATTTCCTTTAAATTGCAAAGAAACTTTTGCCGAAACATTAGGAAACATTGAATTGGAAACGAATTGCAGAGCATCCATGCAATTATACCTCTATCTGTCTCCTCTGCAATCTGTTTACCATTTTCTGCTCTCTTTCTTTTTCCTTTTTCCCTTCCGGTTTTACCTTCCTATAGTTTAGCGATGAGACAAAACTGATAAGTACATCAACTAATTATTAGGCAATGCTACAACTTATTAAATGGTGATGTACTTTACTTCTACCTGCTTTCTTTGTTGAACCAGTTCTCCATTCTGAAAGACATATTTGTTCTGAAGTTCCTTGGGAATTTTTCTCGTGATATCATGTGCTTTAGCCAGAAAATCATTTACTACCCAAGGTATACTGTGGCATGTGGAATCCCTAATGAAAGACTTCAGAAAGTTTCTACTAAATGGAAACTTCTTCCATGACAGATCCTCCCCAAACAGCACTGTGTTCTCATTTATTTCCTTATCTTTGTAAAGGAAGCCTACCTCATACTGAGGTTTACTATCCCCATCTGTTAATATCTTCAAGATTTTGCACGGATGCAGTTCCCCATCCCTTTTTCCATACAACTCTGCACCAGCGTAAAAGCAATTTTGCAACTCTGTCGCTATTTTGTCAGCAAGATCTTTCAATGACAGCGTACCTTTTCAAAATGAAAGAAAAAGAGTCAGAAGTAGTGGTCATAAAACAGAGATTTCGAGTATTAGAAATTTATCTTACACAAACAAATTTAAAACAGTAAATAGGGATTGCTGATTCACAAAACTGACAGAAAAACCAAAATGGTAAAAAGGCAGTCTTGATGCACAACCAAGGTGCACATCCTTAACTCCTTTCCCCTGACAGTGTAGTCTGTGTCAGAACCAGGAATGTGACAATAGCAAATGCAACCAACCGGTACCATTCTATGAATTATAGAGGCACATCTAACTTTAAATGTGTGGCTTTGAAACTCTCACATGGTTCCGGGGTTCCAAGAAGATACAGACAATTTATGCTACAGCCCTCAATGTACACATAATTACAACTAAATAAAACAAGACTTCGACACACTTGCATCATAAGAATGAATATAACCAAGGAAGGAGTTAAAACTTACTGAATTGGATGATGCGTAAAGCAGGTGCGACTAGCTCTCTCGCCAGAGTTTGAACTTTCTTGCTTGCCAGTTTTTCTGAGTCTAAGGCCTCCTCGTAGGTCAAGGTAGTCTTACCAGTAGATTTGCATGTCCAAACTCGCTTGCGGTACAGATTAATCCTCTTCAAGTACAATCTAATTTTATGTTAAGCAAAGCAAACAAATAGTTCTGACACGGATATGTGCACTGATAAACATGAACAACCAAGCCTTGGAAGAATAATATGAATAAAGATTGTTCCAGAATGAAACACTGGACACATAAGGAGATGGTAAACATTTGAAACATAAGTTTAAAAATAGTATCATGTTTTCCAATTCATAAATTGAAACAGCAATAGAAAAAGGATACTGATAATCTCTAAAAATCTCCTTTGTGAGACGAACTTGATAAACAAGTTCTTGAGGCTCCAAGTTATTTGGTGGCTCCAGTAGTCTATGTGACTTCTTTTTTAGTAGAGGCATCCTTCAAATGGCAAAACAGACCTACGGCATATATAAAAAGGTGTCGTATAAGTGATTATCATATTGGCTTTTTGTGAAATCATAGTTAGAAACATCAAGGAAACGTAGCAAACAGCTCATCCACGCAAGAAGGGCAGGAATTGCGTCTATGCAATGTGAGAACAGAGAATTAACAGAAAATCTTAACCCCCATAAAGCGTTTAAGGTGACACAAATGTCAAGTAGACCAAGAAAAGTAGTAAACAAGTACATATATGTGGCAAAAATATGCAAATGATAGCACATAGCCCGAGAACACTGATTCTAATTTCAGCTCTGATTTGACAAAGAGTCCATAGATTAGCAAGTGGAACATGTGAGATCATGTCAAAAAAGAAACCCCAATGAAAAAAAACTGAGAAAAGCAATGCAGAAACGGAGATAGCATTAAACCCTAGAACAATCGCAATCCCAATCGAATTAGGAAAAGATCTGAAACCATCGGACAAAATTCACCGATTACATACCAAATTGAAAGCAATATCGAACAAGGCAAGGAAGCGAAACGAAACCCGAGGAATCAAAACCCATACCCAAAGATCGAGATAGAGAAAAATCACTTTCATCATACCCTAGTTTCGGAGAATCCATAACCCGAAACCCACAAGTTATACACACAACAACAACAACAAAAAAGCAGCCAAAAAGCAAAGCAAATGTGTAACAAACACAATCACTGAAAAAAACGTAACGCAATTCGCAGCCGACACAACGAGAATCACCACGAAGAAAGCGAAATCGCAGACGGCAAGAGGATCGATGTTCCCGCCACAAACGATTAGAGAGAAGGGAAACAAGAGGGGACTCACACAATCAAATCTTACGGAGAATGTATCAAATTGGGAATGCGCGTCGTAGAGAGAGAGAGGTGTCTCTCAAGGAACGAACACCGCTGTTGAGATCTCCCTAGGTCCCTCTCTCGGTCTCTCGGTCTCTCTCTCTCTCTCTCTCTCTCTCTCGCTCTCAGCTGTTTTGGTCGTCGTCCTTCCTTATGGGAAAGACGCAAAAAAAAATAAACACTTAATACGCGAATTAGTGAAATTAGCCTCTCTCTCACTTTAATTTATAGTATTATATTTAATACTATATAGTTTTTATAACAGGTGTTGGTGATTTGGACCCTTAATAACTCTCTAGCCCCTTTAGGTATACTGGGGCTTTAGTTCTTGATATTTAGCCCATTTATTAGGCCTAAAAGGCTTTACCATGTTTCGTTTTTTTAATCAGTATTCATGGCTACACCTCTTAAGTCAAATAGACTTGAAAGCTAAAACAACCAAAGTAAGTTTTGATTATGTGTTCTTAAACTAAAACTAAAACGGTGAAGCCTCTTCAACCATTATTTTGGTAAATTCCAAATGATGTTTGACCATAATTCGGAAAAAACTTCAAATAACCTA
>NC_025692.1:23770440-23783187 GCF_000633955.1 Camelina sativa | reverse complement strand
AAAAAAAAAAAAAAAAAAAAACTTAGCAAACACACAAACGGTTTATCACACCCTTGACACACAACATATCCTCTCAACATAATTTAGTAGAGCATATTCGACACGTAACATGATTGCCGCTTTTTCTTCTTGAATTATAAACCTGTCATTCCCAAATATACGGAAGAATGCAGCATTTGTGGTACACGTGTTGGCAGAGAAACCCAATCACATTTTCAAGATGCTTCTTGTCGTTGAGATCATACTCGTCTAAGCACAAAGCACATCTGTCGACTTTATCGATTTCTTTAGCAATCTTGTCCCAACGACGACTCTGCCACCGTCTATCTGCAAGCAAAAGTTCAACCCTTCCGAATGCTTCGTCACCGATTACGGCGAAAGGCGTCCCTCCAAGAGTTTGTTCGGAATATTCAGCCAAACCAGCAGCCACTCCGGCCCAAGTGTTGTCACTGACATGACCGGCCAACAGCGGTGGGAGTTCATTGATAGCTTCGAATAATTTCTTGCGGTTGTTCGTAGCCTCTAGCGGTAAAACGCTAAAGTGTGCGTACTTCACTCCGGACAATATCGTCTGTTCCACTAACATGTCAGTTAGTCCTTCCCGGCTGCAAACAACTCTATGGAAGTCTTTCCCTTTGACTTGAAAGAATGGCTTTGTCGGGTCCATTCCATAGAGGACCATTTCAGGAGGATGCAAGATATTACCACCATAAACTTCGACAATATTGACTTCCTCCGTTCCATCCTTCATATTGGCTTGTAGAGCTTGGTGTGGAAGATCTGTAAGATATATAAAACAAAAAAACAAAAAATACATAAACATAAGAGTATGTGATTGTAAACATGGTGGAATATAATGCAAAGATAAGAAAGGAAAAATGCAATCACTAATATACTTTGCTTGCTCAATTCAAAACTCAAAACTCATGTCAATTTTCATAGCTTCATCTATGTACTCACCAATCTTCGCACAATCTTTGTACTACATTTTAAAGTGTGTATGTGTATTAATGTTGGTTGGAGGGAGACCATTAAATGGGTAGAGGATATGACATTAATCTTTGTATTAAGTTTTGGCTTTTGTTGATATGCCTTTTTTAAAACGAAAAAAAATTGTATATATGTCTCTAATCCTATTAAATATGTTTGTGTGGATTTATTAATAAAATTTTATGCATGTTTTGCTAACACTAATAGTACCTCATGATATTGACTATTGAGATAAGCAATTTAAAATAGAAATAGAGTTTATTGAGCATCTCCAATGGTAGAACTATTTTTTTTTTGGTATGATCCAATGGTAAAACTATGAAGGTTCTAATACTTTTGACAACAAGGTATTAAACACTTGTTTGTGTATTCCTGGTTTTATTTCTTTCTCTGCAGTTTTGCTATATGTTATCTTTTTTGTCTTAACTGAATGAAGAAGATTGTGTTTAAATTCTCCTGTGGAAGAATATGACTTTCAAATTGTGTTAGTGTCAGGGGAGATATGCACCCAGCACTATGGGGATCTCCAGTAGGCAACAGTCGGAGAACCACTAATGACATCAAAGATACCTGGCTTAGGTAAGAGTAAACGAAAAAACAAGATGGCGAAATCTCTCATTCAAAAAAGGCTGAAGTTTTAAATTAGAGGTAACACTCTAATAGAGACAAGGAACAACTCTTTTACTACTCAAATAATCTTTGCAACCTTGCACCTAAATTAGAGGTAACAATCTCATGGATCACTTTCTTGTCATCCACCAGGCTTTTTGTTAGAGTAACACTCAAGCTATTACTCTCCTTTCTTTGGTTATGCATTTTTCTTTTCTTATCCAATTAGCTACAAATGGAAACCGATCGGTCAAATTGGGCGTTCGGCAAAGAGTGAGTATCGGTCAAATTTTTCTTTTCTTTTCTTATTCAATTAGTTAATAACCAATTAGCTACAAATTCTATTAACTAAAATTTTATCACTAATTTGTAAGTATTTGTAGTTAATATTTGTTATTATTATTTTTTTAGCAAAAAAACATAACTATATAATCAAAATTCTCTAGTGCAACCATTATTTTGGTAAATTCCAAATGATATTTGACCATAAATACGGAAAAGCTTCAAATAACCTACCAAAAGAGATCAAGTCATTGAATAATGTTTTCTGTGTTAAAAAAAATTCATTGACCAATCAAAATACCTAAAGTTATTTCCAAATATTGGAGACTGAAGCATTAAAAATGGCCAACAAAAAAAAAAGCAACTTTATTTTTGTCAACGATAGAGAATGTTAATTATTTGTTTACATGAACACCCGCCAAAAATGGCCCAAACTTTATAACTTTAAATTCTTATTGTATTTTGTTTTTTTTTTTTGGCTTTACCAGTTTTCTTTTGTTTCATAGCTTCACGTCTTAAGTCAAACAGACTGAAATCTAAACGAACCAAAATAAGTTTGATTATGTGTTCTTAACCTAAAACTAAAACGGTGCCATTATTTTGGTAAATTCCAAATGATGTTTCATGTTTGACCATAAATACGAAAAAACTTCAAATAACCTACCAAAAAGATCAAGTCACTGAATAATATTTTCTGTGTAAAAAATTTCATTGACCTATCAAAATACCTAAAATTATTTCTAAAAATTGGGGACTGTGAAGCCTTAAAAATGGCCAAAAAAAAAAACAAAAAAAAAAAACAAGCAACTTTATTTTGTCAACGATAGAGAATATTAGTTATTATTTTTCATTCACACTACCACCGCAAAACAACAACAAAAGAAAAATAATCAAATTCTTCATCCGTAAATATATACTACTACTAGTACCAAACTCGTGAATGATGAAGCGTCGACGATTATACGAAACTGTTTCCCTTCAACATAAAGGCTTTATCTTTACCAGTTTTTTTTTTTTAAATCAGTATTTTACCCATGGCTTCACCTCTTTAAGTCAAGTAGACTGAATTGCTAAAACAACCAAAATAAGTTTGATTATGTGTTCTTAACCTAGAAGAATTAAAACGGTGAAGCCTCTCCAACCATTTTGGTACATTTCAAATGTTGTTTGACCATAAATAGGAAAAAAAACTTCAAATAACCTACCAAAAAAATCAAGTCATTAAATAATATTTTTCTGGTGTAAATTTCACTCTACATAAAATTATTTCCAAAAATTGGAGACTGAAGCCTTTAAAATGGCCAACAACCAAAAAAATTCAAGTAGGTTTTATTCTGTCAAATGTCAAAGATAGATAATATTAATTATTTGTTTTTTCATGAAAACCCGCCAGAAAAAAAAATATCCTATTTCTAATTTGGTATTTTCTGGCCCAAACTTACAACGTTAATTTTTTTTACTTTTATTATTTTTCATTAAAACTACCGCTGCAAAACAACAACAACAAAAAATAATTAAATTCTTCATCCGTAAATATGTACTACTGGTACCAAACTCGTGAATGACGAAGCCTCGACGATTTATACACATACTACCAACACACACTTTATGTGTGGTAGTTGCCTCTATCCACCGGCCAAGATTTCGCCACGTCATCACTTCTTCCCTCCTTAAAAACTACTCGCTACTCCCATCCTTTCAATTAACATATCCGCCATTGTTTCCGGCAACACAAACTACAAGAAAAAAAGAAAGATACACCATGGAGTTCGAAAGAGTCCAAGACATCTCATCTTCTTCTTTACTAAACGAAGCAATCCCCTTGGAATTCATCAGATCCGAGAAAGAACAGCCGGCGATCACAACGTTCCGAGGTCCAACGCCGGCGATTCCCGTCGTCGATCTCAGCGACTCCGACGAAGAGAGCGTGAGGCGTGCGGTGGTGAAAGCGAGTGAAGAATGGGGGCTATTTCAAGTGGTTAACCACGGGATTCCGACGGAGCTGATACGGCGGTTGCAAGACGTCGGGAGAAGATTCTTCGAGCTTCCTTCGTCGGAGAAAGAGTCCGTCGCTAAACCGGAAGATTCCAAAGACATCGAAGGTTACGGAACAAAGCTTCAGAAAGATCTAGAAGGTAAAAAAGCTTGGGTCGATCATCTCTTTCACCGAATCTGGCCACCGTCGTGCGTTAACTACAGGTTCTGGCCTAAGAACCCACCTGAATACAGGTAATTAAACCGAAATTTTTCAAAAATTTGTTAACCGGAGTTTAACCGTCGGTTCGTTGAAATAACCGTTGTTGGTTTAATGTGTCTATTAGGGAGGTGAATGAAGAGTATGCAGTGCATGTGAAGAAGCTGTCGGAGACGTTACTAGGGATTCTGTCGGAAGGATTAGGGTTAAAGCGTGACACGTTGAAAGAAGGTCTCGGCGGAGACACGGCGGAGTATATGATGAAGATTAACTATTATCCGCCGTGTCCTCGGCCGGATTTAGCATTAGGTGTACCGGCGCATACTGATCTCAGTGGTATCACTCTTCTTGTCCCTAACGAAGTTCCTGGCCTTCAAGTTTTCAAAGATGATCACTGGTTCGACGCAGAGTATATTCCCTCCGCCGTCATTGTTCACATTGGCGATCAGATTCTGGTCTGAACTTTTCTAAATCATAGGCATCTTTTAGACTAAAAGTTTTGTTTAGATGTTATTATTAGGTTTTATAATTCTTTGTTAATTAACTTCGATTTGGTAATTTTTTTTGATTAATTTGTAAATTATTTATAATGGATTTAATTTGCGAATATTTTTTGCAGAGGCTGAGTAATGGGAAGTATAAGAATGTGTTGCATAGGACGACGGTGGATAAGGAGAAGACGAGGATGTCGTGGCCGGTTTTCGTGGAGCCTCCCCGTGAAATGATCGTCGGACCTTTACCGGAGCTTATCAGAGATGATAATCCTCCAAAGTTTAAATCTTTTGCTTTCAAGGACTACAGTTACCGCAAGCTCAACAAACTTCCTCTGGATTGAGAAAAGAAAATATCAAAGAAAAAAACAAGAAGAGAATATTTTCCTTTTTTTTTTGTTAAACGTTAAATTTGTGGTTATGGAATAGGAAGTGGTCGTTATTGAGTTGTTGTGTTTCCCGCGATAAGAAGATGGTTGTGTCTCTCGTCTCTTGTTTCTGTTTTATGATTAAATAAAGATTAGTTAAAACATCTAATACTAGCTACTACATTATGGTTTGATGTTGACATGTTTTGTTTATTGTGTTGCGAAGCCTTTGCAAGTTATGTCGGACCATTTCTAGGATTTGTAAAAAGAGTAGTAGGTTTGTAAATTGTAATGTTTTTTACCTGTTACGGGAGACTTGGTGTTGGTGGTAACTATACGTCACATGCTTACAGCTATGTTATGATTGTAATCTACATAATGAAACTTGCATCTACCTAAACCGACACATGGATGTTTGGTTAGGAGTTAGGACAAAAACGGTTGTTCTAGTCTTCTAGAAACCAAAAGAAAAAGGTTGATAGAGAAAAAATAAATAAAAGTCGGAAAATGAAAGACAGATTTTCTCACGTCACATGCAAAAAAGAACGTAGCTGACGACTAATCCCAGGTAGGTAAGGCCAGTCACATTTTACAGTTACTCCAGTCATATCCTTGCTAATGGCACACCAAAGACAATTTATTTATACATTATCATCCAAACAACCCATGGAAAGACTTCTCTAATCTCTCGTGGCATTCTTCCCTATCGTTGGAGTCTTGGAGATGCTTATCAAGTGACGCAGATTATCCTTGGAGACGTTTATCGTTGTATGAAGCACTTTTATCATTACAAATGAAATGCAAAAATAATTGCATTATGTGAAATTAGTTTGCATAATATTACAAAGTGATAAAATGAAATATGATGTAGTTGATCTTGAGTGACTTAAAAGTGGAGAAACCCCACAAAATGTTACAATACTTCTCGTTCAAGTTTGAGAACCGCCATAAATGCTTCCTGAGGAACATCAACTCTACCTATGGCTTTCATTCTCTTTTTACCTGCCGCCTGTCCCGGAGAAATAAATGTATACATTTTTAAGGAACGAAAAGACTGCTGAATAACAAACAACCATAAAATCAGATTTCACCCTTATTGAGATATACCTGTTTCTTAAGAAGCTTCTTCTTCCGAGAAATATCTCCACCTGAATGAATTATAGTAACAAGATCAGATATGGCTTGTGGGCACAAACATGTCCAAGAGAAAACTACTTCATTTTCTGTGTCTGATTCCAGTTGTACATGAAAGAGCCTTTGGAAGAAGTTTTTGATCATATACAGGTGCAGTGAGCTTACCCTTAAACCGTTAAAGAGTTTTGATATTAAGTAAGGTGGTGGCTATTAATTTCATGCTTTTATATAAGGAGGAAAGGAAGCAAAGGAATGTGTACTTACCATAACATTTGGCCAAAACATCTTTTCTGATTGCTGAGAGTGCTTCACTAGCAATCACCTTGGATCCTATACAAGCCTGTACGTATATATTTATATGTTAAAACACACTTCGTGGCTTGTATATTCACTGTCGGATAACTAAGCAGGAACACAATTCATTGGACTCATTTGATCACAAGTTAAAGTTTTCTAAGCTCAGAAGAAGAAGAATTAAGATCCAATCCATCTTATGTGCCTCAGGCCTTCAGCGTTAGTTTTCTAAGTCATATAGAAGAGATCTCTCCAGCAAATTATTCTCAAAAGCTTGGAAATGCAGATTTATACCTGGATAGGCACTTTAAACATTTGTCGTGGAATAAGCTCTTTCAGTTTTTGAGTCAAAGCTCTCCCAACAGAATATGCCTGAAACACAGTACAAAACGATTCCACAATAATGTGAGGACAAGAATCTGATATAACTCAATACTAAATCCTGGGGAATGTACTAATCTCTGCAGTGAGAGCTTTAATCTAATAGGAACATTTCCACAAAGCCTTATAATCAGAAAAGTGTTAAAGATAGTAAGTAGTGTTTTGTGTTTCCATCAATCTACTAATCCAACTTTTTTTGGCAAGTGAAATTGAATTACTGAGATTGGTGAGCCAAATATCTCTATTCAGATGTAAGAGTGTGTATTTAAGCTATGTTCATAAAGTTCAGATTAAAGCGATTAAGCAAAAATAACCTTATCCCGGTGCACGATGGTTGATAAAGGTTCCACCATTTCAGCATTTATCAGAATATCAAGTTTTATTAGATCACTTTCCCTGTACCTGCACACATATTATAAGACACAAAAAAACTATTAAAATTTTTAAGATGCGAAGAAAGATATCAAATAGAGCAATGAAAACATATGTGTATTAAGCTTGTATGGAATTTAAGAAACCGATCTTCCAAAGTCAACCTGAAGAAGCTGAAAGTAGTTAACTTGTACAAAGAAGGTCTAGTCTACCAAATTTATATTCTAGTTTACTTGTGTATCACTTGGGATTGCTGACGCATCTCTTAGTTAATCAACTAAAACAGAAGACATGCATTACAAAGTAAGAGAATATCTGAGCAGAAAGAACTAACCCAATAACTGAGTATTCCATGCTAGCATATCCCTTGGTTCTCGACTTCAATTGGTCAAAGAAATCTCCCACCATCTGCAAAAAAAGCAGGGAGCCATCAACAAGAAGATCAGTTTACATAATCAATAGAGGCATGAATAAACTTTCATTGGGGTTATCTAGACAGTGCACAAGCAGAGTCCTCACCTCTGCAAGAGGTAACTCATAGAGGATAGAAGCTCTGTTCTCCGCTATATACTTCATTTCTTTGAACTCCCCTCTTCTCTCTTGAGCTAGCTCCATAAGCGCACCGATATAGTCTTTTGGTGTAAGTAGCTCAATCTGTATAAGACCATTTGCAGTAAGGAAATGTTACACGAAGAAACGTGTGGTGTGAAATAATCAGCAATATCTATGTAGCAGAAAAGGTAACCTTAACGTAGGGCTCTTCGACCGATTTCCTTTGCCCAGGATCTGGAAGGCGAGATGGATTTGAGCACAGAGTCTGCAGCAAATTATATTTCACATGTAGTAAGGCTCTAGATATCAAGAAAAATATACAAAACGAAGCAATGTTTAAGGAACGAAGAAGAATATTTAGAAGTGTAGGATCAAGAGGAAATTACAGTATCACCATTTACAGTGTTCACCCTATAAACAACACTTGGAGCTGTAGTAATTAGATTTAAGTTGTACTCCCTCTCGAGCCTTTCCTGCGAAGAAAAATGAACTGGAGCGTCAGAAATGAAGTAGAATACAGAAGATAGGCAAAAAGATTCATATAATTTATGGCCGGCATCCATAAGGGAGGAAACTGTAAATAAGTAGAATACTAACAGATAAGTAAGCATATATAAATTTTTTTTTACTATCTTCTGTATGTATAGGAAATTTTCAGTCAGGGACGCAGCAAAAACATTTTAAAACAAGAAAAGCAAAACATATCTGACCTGCACAATTTCCATGTGGAGAAGACCCAAGAAACCACATCTAAAGCCAAAACCCATGGCACTTGAAGTTTCAGGCTCAAACTGCAGGATAAAAACCAAATTGAGGACAAACATATAGATGAGTTATTGCTAATGTATACGCTCCCTAGACCAAATGTGAATATCATTAATAAAGATACATACAATAGAGGAATGAAATCCCTAGAACAGTCCTTTGCAAAACAAAACTTTACTTTCCAATTCGAACCAACGTGAGCATAAAAATACATTGGCTAAGTAAGCATATGAAGATCATAGTTGTTTCGTCTGTACAAGACTACAAGTTAGTGTGGGTACAGACAAAACAAAAATGTCGTTTTCAGTTGTTTCATTCTATTATATACCTTCAATGCAGCATCATTGAGTTGCAGTTTTTCCAATGCATCGCGAAGATCAGGAAACCTGCCATCATAGACCACATGTGAAAAGAAATAACAAAATTAAAAAGCCAAAAGTCAAAATAGAAAAACAAAAACTCAGTACTGGTCAGCGTCAACTGGAAAAAGGCCACAGAACACCATAGGGGTAGCTTCCTCGTAACCAGGTAAAGAACTTTCTGCCTTTCTGCTATAATGTGTTATTGTATCTCCTACCCTGGCATCTGCAACAGATCTGACAGAAGCCGCAATGTATCCCACCTGTAGTTAAGAACAGTAACATTCAAAATATGTGCAAGAAATTTGGCATGTTATTCAGGCATATCTGATATACACCAGCAGCATCGATCAGTGCTAATAACATCTTTCTAGCTATTAGAAATTGAGTAAGGGAAGATGAATTGACCATTCTGTCACAAATATAACCAAACAAGAAAAGTGAAACCATTGTTATTAACCACAACTCTATCATCTACCAAAGCTGCTACAAGAAAATGATAAGGAAATCCTTCCATTTGGAAAAGCACAGGAAAGTAAGTATTGTGTCAAAAAGAGTACAATACCTCACCCGCATATAATTCATCCACTTGAATTTGATTTGGAGACAGAACTCCGACTTCATCCGCAAAGTAATCCTGCAATTCATGCAAGAACATGAATAATACTGGTGAAACACAAGAAAGCATTCTTAAAAACTAAACATTCTCAGTTTTTTTCCAGAAAAGAATCACAGAAAAACGTTTCCCATCACTCTTAAGACATAGACCTTGCAAAGCTATCTCATGCACAAATAACATTCAATTCTTTATTGGCAAATGGAAAGCTATCTCAATAAAATAGAAAAACAGCAGAGTAGAGTAAAAAAGATAAACCTTTCCGCTTGCCATGAAAAAAATTCTGTCGCCTTTCTTCACTTTGCCATCGATAACTCGAAAGTATACAATGACACCACGATATGGATCATAGTAACTGCAGTAAAATGTATTGTCGACAGAAATAAATAAGTGCAGATTTATCAAGCAAATAAAAACGACACTCTTTGGCATGCCAATGTCCACTACAATCATTATATAACTATAAATCTAGACTCTAAGATTTTCTTTCATATTGTTTTCTCTAGAAAAGGCAAAAATCATTATGGATAAAAACAAGAAGTGCAAACCTGTCAAAAATTAATGCTCTTAAGGGATTTCCTGCAGTATCACGAGGTGCAGGTATCCTTTGAACAATTGCATCCAAAATCTCCGTGATACCAATTCCCTCCTGCGTCAATATTTTATCCCCCAAAAATTGTAATTGAATGGATAGAGAACCACAGGTCTCAAAGCATTCAGTGGCAGAATAGCAAAATGATTTTAGAATCTAACCTTTGCCGAGCAGAATATTGCTTTGCTACAGTCTAACCCAATAACCTACAAACAATCCAAATTATTAAAAAGTGTTCATGTAAAGGCTGATGTCTCTCAAATTGTAGCAATAAGACAATCACCCCGTTTAAAAGAACATGAAACTGGATCAAAATTTCCCAAAGAAAATGTTTAAGGCATAAAACTGATATAAATATGACACTGCAAATATTTAACATAATATCTGTCAGAAGCTAGAACCTCGTAAAATGTATGAGAACATATTCAAAGCAGCAACGATAAAAGACTGAGAAGAGTTTTTGCAGACACCAAAGAAGGAATACTGTTCAAATTATAACTGGCTGCATTGTATGATTGCTATTACATTCTAACATCATAAAATGGCTACACAAATGAAGGGAATTACCAACCTCCTCAATCTCCCTGAGAACTTTCTCTGGCTCAGCGCCAGGAAGGTCAATTTTATTCAAAACCTGCAGGACGAAGTAGAATTCATTTGCTTTAAACTCTGGTATACAGACCAAATAGTTGAACAGGAAGAATAAACCACCTTACATTATTGTTTCCAGAATAGTAATGAATCAGATTGAAGCAATAACCAAAACTAGTAAGATAATGCATAATTCCATACTTACAGGAATAATTTCGAGGTTGTTTTCCAAGGCCAAATACACATTGGCCAATGTTTGTGCTTCCACACCCTAAAGCACATGGAAGTACTTAATGTAGCCATTGAAAAAGACCGTAACATATTCACCAAGCGAAAAAAAACAGCTAAAGCAATACAGATTCCAGGTTTCACAATGTGTCAGAAAGTTGTATGTCGAGGGGAAGAAATATTTTACCTGGGATGCATCCACAACAAGAAGAGCACCCTCGCAAGCAGCAAGAGATCGGGAAACCTATTCATATAAGGAGAACAATCAGTAAGTCTATGTTGGAAAGAACCACCAGATTTTCAGAAACTCTCAGTAGATTAGAAGATTGTGAGTACCTCGTAAGAGAAATCAACATGACCTGGAGTATCTATCAAGTTGAGGCAATATGGTTTATCCTCAAAAACATAACGCATTCGAGCTGCCTACACAAACATAAAACACAAAGTTACAAAGTCAGAATCAGATTGTTCAACAATCTTATCAAATCTAGTTCTTGATAGGCTCAGTTTGATAGGAATGAAAAAAAAAAGGAGTAACTTTGCAGAGAAACCAATCGAAACAAAAACCTGAAGCTTGATAGTGATGCCTCGTTCTCTCTCTAAATCCATGTTATCAAGAAACTGTTCCTTCATATCTCTGTTCTGAACAGTACCAGTCACCTGAAGCAACTTATCCGCTAACGTAGACTTCCCATGATCAATATGAGCTATAATACTAAAATTCCTGATGTTCGAAATCGGAACCTGCCAATTTTCATCAAAGACAACTAATTTCAACAAAAAAAAATCCAAAGTTTCGGTCTATGTATAACAGAAAACAGAACCGGACCTTCAATAAACGGTCTTGACCAGAACGGGCGGCTAATTTGGAGCCAGAGACAGAGAGACCGCTCTGAGGCTCAGTCCCGGCTGTGGCCTGGCAAAGAAGCTGTAACTTATGATAAGAGTGACGGCGGAATCTAGAGACGGAGACGGAGGAGAGACGACGAAGAGACGAATAAGAAGAAGATGAAGAAGTTCCGGATAAGAAGAACGTTGGAGGAGATAAGTCCATAGCAGAAGCCATGGCCATGGCACTGTGTAAGTCTCTTCACCTCTCTACAGACGTTTTCAAGGAAAACAAAAAAAATGTTACTTTTTTCTAAAGAATCCTTAGCCACACAGAGACTACAAAACTATGTAATTGGAGCAGGCCCATCCGATTCTAACCCACCTGACCCGACCCGACTCGATCCAATTAGATAATAATAACAGTTTGGTAAGCATAATTAAATCGAAATTTATTTCAATTCTTGAAAACTAGAAAAAGACTGAATAATCAAATTTTATAGCTTATATATAATGAAAAAAAGAAGAAAAACCAACGAGACAAATGTCTCAAGGACAAGACATAGCAATAAGCTTATTTGTTCACAATCGTTGTGCAATGATTAGATGAACCATTGACAATGTGAATCTCCTTCATTATTCAATGATGAGTTGAATAATGTTTAATCAGTTTCTTATATAGATCTTCACATGCCTTAAGACTTGAACTAGTAGTCCCTTTGAAAAGTCTCAATTTTTTTTTTGCAAGAAGTAAGAAGAGTGAGAGAGAGAGAATTAAAGGCAAAGATGAGTTTTTTACTTCTACGGAATTTATAAAGACAACAAACACAAAGATGAGTCAATGTCGTGGTAATAAGGGAGAAGATTTGACCAATCCATCACCGCTTGTGACACTTTTTCTTTTTTTTTTTTTTTAACATGGGGGAGGAGATTAAAAAAAAAAAAAGTAAAGGTTTTGACTTTTCTTCGTTTGTTTCTTTATCAAGCTGGTTGTTTCAATTTAGCTTTAAGTGATGCCAATTTGGTGGTCCAAATCTCTCTTTTAATTTTTCTTGTTGTTGTTGTTGTTAAAATCCTCGTTTTTTTTTTTTTTTTTTTTTT
>NC_025692.1:23743426-23769876 GCF_000633955.1 Camelina sativa | reverse complement strand
TCCTGGTCTTTTTCTCTTCTGGGTAAGTCTTCTTCTTCCCATTCCTCAGTTCAAAATCCGATCTTGCTCAGTTCTGTGGACAGAGATACAGATAGAGAGAGAGGCGCTTGTACAGTGGTTGACCTAAAGGCTTTTACTTCGTGACCGATGTATTTCAGAACTAGACGAATACTCTGAATCTGTTACCTTTCTCCGAAGGCGATTGCAATGTCTTGAACTATTTCGGACACGGTCCTGTCCTTTTTATTATGAAATTTTTGTCTGGAGGATTTTGGTTTCCTTTGAGTCTTTTGATCTGACCTTACTTTTTCCTTTGTTATAGGTTATTACTCTCGCTGGTTTTGGATCAAAGTTTCGAGATTTTTTCTCTAAGACTTCTTTTTCCACAGCGGCATGATCTTTCCGATAACTTAGCTTTTGAGGTCTTTGAAGAAGGAATTTAGAGTTATGGGGAGTTTTTGCTCCAAGAGCCTTGGAATCAATTTTGGCAGTGAGTATTCAGGTTCAAGTGTAGCTGATGATGGTCGAGAACATGATTCTGGCTACCCACAACCAAATGGGCAGACCAGTTTGATTAGTCCTGGTATGAGGCAAGTTATGGTTAAAGACGTTAAGGAACAAAGCCAATTGAAAGATGTGTTCTCTTTCCGTGAAAGGGAAGCGGAAGATAATTTCTATGATGGGATTCCGACGTATACCATGGCTCCATCACAGAAATTACGGTCTGCAAAATCTACTCAGACCGCAGTTTCCAAGGTTAGTTTAAGCATTGTCTCTTAGTAACTGCAAGTGTCTTTTAACTGTAAGAAGTCCTCAAATGTCGTGAGAGTGAGAACAATCTGAAGTTGCTATATATTGTGGCAGGTTACAGAGGCAAGTGTACTTTTAGGGAAAGCAGGATTAGGTAAAGCAAAGGATGTTTTGGATACTCTTGGGAGTAGCATGACTGATCTGAGCAGCGGTGGATTTACTTCTGGAGTTGCAACTAAAGGAAATGAACTTGGAATTTTAGCTTTTGAAGTAGCAAACACAATTGTAAAAAGCTCAAATCTCATTGAATCCCTTTCTAAGAGGAACATTGAGCATTTGAAAGAAAATGTTCTTTATTCCGAGGGTGTTCAAAATCTTGTCTCGAATGATTTCAATGAACTCCTCAGACTTGTTGCTGGTGATAAGAGGTGAATGTTCGAGTTCAGACTGCTTCTATTGTTTTTTTTCCTAGCACTTTTAAATCATTGCAAGATAGTTAAGTTGATGTATTTGCAGGCAGGAGCTGCAAGTTTTCTCAGGAGAAGTGGTTCGGTTTGGAAACCGATCCAAAGATATTCAGTGGCATAATTTACAGCGTTATTTTGATAGGTAGCTTCATAAATAATATTTCTGCATGAGATAATGTTAATATTTGTGTGTCATAGCTTTCTTTCAAGCTGTTGAATCATTTGGTTTGTCCTCAGGATCAGCAAAGAATTAACCCCTCAAAGGCAGTTGAAGGAAGATGCGGTGTTGGTTGTTGATCAACTGATGGTTCTAGTGCAGTATACTGCTGTGAGTGAATACTTTCTAAAATTAGAAACCGTATATTGACTTGTTCTTGCTATCTAGATCTTCTTTAGTAGCTGTTTACTTTCGAAAGAATATGTGATGGAAAACTGCAGGTTATTGTCATGTCACTTAGACATCTCAAATTTATGTGTTTGCATATCTCTTTTGATTCAGGAATTATACCAAGAACTCCAAGTTTTGTATCGATTGGAGAAAGACTATGAGCAAAAGCGTCGAGAAGAAGAGAACTCAGCTAATAGCAGTAAGGGTGAGTTATCGAAGACTACTTGCCTGCTTTATTAAGTTTGAAACATTGGAAAAATGACAGTGCTCTCTTTTAATGTAGGTGATGGCCTTGCAATCTTAAAAACGGAACTTAAAGCGCAGAGAAAAGTAGTGAAGAGCTTAAAGAAAAAGTCATTGTGGTCCAGAGGTTTTGAAGAGGTGTGTACAGCTTTATCATTTAACATCACCAGATGCTTCAGCTGTATGGTGTTAATGCATTGTTTAAAGTCACTTTAAAACATTACACTTTACCAACTAAAATTCTGCCAAAACTAAACCTATTGTTAGAAAAATCTTGGAAACATAAATATATTATTATGATGATGTTTTTAACTTACCCACTCATTTGTTTTTCAGGTGATGGAGAAACTAGTTGATATTGTACATTTCTTGTTGCTAGAGATTCATAATATCTTCGGTGGTGCTGGTATGTAAGTTCTCCTTTTTGTACCTTCACCATGTGCGACTGAGCATGTATCAAATCTTTTGAATCCACTTTTCTGTCTTCCACTGCTCTATTTTACTACATACTGTAATTTCTCTTGTTAATTGATCCTCATAATTAAGTTTCCTCAAGAAACCTGAATGATAATGTTAAATTCACTTTCTTTGCCCAGATGACCAACCATCGAAGAAAGGAGCTGCAGATTATGATAAAAGATTGGGACCTGCTGGTCTTGCTTTACATTATGCAAACATAATTGTGCAGATTGATACACTTGTGAGTGCACAAAACGTAGCATTGCTTCATTTAGTTTGGTTTGGTCTATGTGTATTCTCTCAATCATATCGCATGTGATGTTTTGATGGGAATAGGTCGCTCGTGCAAGCTCTATAACTACAAATGCAAGGGATTCTCTATACCAAAGCTTACCACCTGGTATAAAATTGGCTCTACGTTCCAAGATTAAATCTTTCAATGTTGATAAGGAGGTAATGTCTTCTGGTTTACACTCCCTAGTATACAAAAATGAAGAAAGAATGTGGCTTTTTGGCTTGTCACACTGAACACAAGGTGTTATGGTTTCTGATTTGTATGAACAGCTTTCGGTTACACAAATTAAGGACGAGATGGAGAGGACACTACATTGGCTTGTCCCTGTTGCAGGAAACACAACCAAGTAAGAAATCTGACCCTTCTCTCAGTATAAAATTCTCCTTTTTAATGGCTAAATCGTTGAATGGGTTCATCGCAGAGCGCATCATGGTTTTGGTTGGGTTGGAGAGTGGGCAAATACAGGGTTAGTGATGGAATGAAATGAGACCTGCACCTTCTATTCACCTGCATATTGTGTTTTGTTTTCCTCCAACGGTTTCGTTATTAATCTTGCAGGACTGATTTCACTAGTAAGCCTAGTGGTGGAGATATACTACGTATTGAAACACTCTATCACGCTAGTCAAGAAAAGACAGAGATCTACATTCTTGGACAGATAATTTGGTTACAACATTTGGTTACAAAAGCTAAGAGCGATGCTCGAGGAGTTCCTAGACTTTCTTCTATCAAGTCTTCACTGAATACTGTGAACCATCAGTTGATATCTGAACCAATCAGTGTCCCATTAGTAACAGTTGAGGAGGAAAAGATGTTACAAGAGGCAAGCAAAAGAAAGAGAACTCCTTGTGTTAGCAAGAGTCAAGATTTTGATTCTGAATACTCTGGGGCAAGAAAATGTGACCCTCTGNGTCACACTGAACACAAGGTGTTATGGTTTCTGATTTGTATGAACAGCTTTCGGTTACACAAATTAAGGACGAGATGGAGAGGACACTACATTGGCTTGTCCCTGTTGCAGGCAACACAACCAAGTAAGAAATCTGACCCTTCTTTCGTCAAGTCAACTTTACATATTCTGCTCTCAGTATAAAATTCTCCTTTTTAATGGCTAAATCGTTGAATGGGTTCATCGCAGAGCGCATCATGGTTTTGGTTGGGTTGGAGAGTGGGCAAATACAGGGTTAGTGATGGAATGAAATGAGACCTGCACCTTCTATTCACCTGCATATTGTGTTTTGTTTTCCTCCAACGGTTTCGTTTTTAATCTTACAGGACTGATTTCACTAGTAAGCCTAGTGGTGGAGATATACTACGTATTGAAACACTCTATCACGCTAGTAAAGAAAAGACAGAGATCTACATTCTTGGACAGATAATTTGGTTACAACATTTGGTTACAAAAGCTAAGAGCGATGCTCGAGGAGTTCCTAGACTTTCTTCTATCAAGTCTTCACTGAATACTGTGAACCATCAGTTGATATCTGAACCAATCAGTGTCCCATTAGTAACAGTTGAGGAGGAAAAGATGTTACAAGAGGCAAGCAAAAGAAAGAGAACTCCTTGTGTTAGCAAGAGTCAAGATTTTGATTCTGAATACTCTGGGGCAAGAAAATGTGACCCTCTGAGCAAAAGCAGTGAGTATTTCCGTGGAGTGGGAAGAAGCAAATCAGCTGCAGTGAAAAGGTATTCTTCGGGTTTCCCGCTTCTTGATTTTGTTATCGACAAGGAAAAGGTGTTGGATGTGATCGATCGGGTGGATGTGCCTAGAGATTATAAAGCATTGTTGAAAGAAGGTAGCTTGAGTTTCTAATGGAGAGTGTTTTTGTGGTCTCAAATGCTTCTGATGCATACATATTTGGTTGTATATAAGAGCAAAAAAGAAGCTTATGAAAGAAGTTGTATTGAGACATCATGTTGTTAGATCATTTGCAATATTTCAATATAGTGATATGTTTTCTTTGCCCAAGAATAAAAAAGTGAGAAGTTTTCAAAAATGGGATGTTATTGCGTATGATGGTTAAATGACGATGAACATCAGCAAGACTTGTGAGACGATACTGAAATCAAGAAATCACGATCTCTTACATTTAAATTAGAATCTGCAAGATTTAATCTTTATTTCAACATGTAATGCAAGCAAAATAGACAAAAATTTGAGTAACAGTGAATGGATCTGTTCAGCATCTTCTTGCCAGCTCTCAAGGAATTTGAACCAAAGGAAACTATAAATACGGAACTCAGATTCCGTTTGGTGGGAGAGTTACAGGGATTGTTTTTTTTTTCGTTATTGTCAGAAAAAAAAAAGAGAAGTATTAAGCATGAAAGAGCCGAATCAATCCCTTAAGCTGCTGATTCCTTGGAGATCTTCTCTGCCTTTGCAACCACCTCGTCGATGCCACCAACCATGTAAAACGATTGTTCAGGAAGATCATCGTACTTACCGTCCAGTAGACCCTGCAACGATTTACAATTCATATAAGCTCACATATAATGAACAATCATGGAGCAAGGAAGGAAGTCGTCATCTGAACTAGAGAATCAATGTATATAAAATACCTGGAAACTGTTGATGTTTTCCTTAAGATCGACGTATTTTCCAGGGGCACCAGTGAAGATCTCAGCAACGTGGAAAGGCTGACTCAAGAATCTCTGGATCTTACGGGCACGGGCAACTGTCAGCTTGTCATCTTCACTTAGCTCATCCATTCCCAAAATGGCAATAATATCTTGTAAATTCTTGTAGTTCTGTAGCACCTTCTGCACACCACGAGCTGTGTTGTAGTGCTCCTCACCCAAAATGTGAGGTGAGAGCATACGGGATGTTGAATCCAAAGGATCCACAGCAGGATAGATACCAAGCTCAGAAATCTTCAGATGAGAAAAATAATAGTTTTAAGTATATCAGCTTGACGAGCATATCACAGATATATACTGAAAAGAAACATCAAAAAGAGACAACTTCACACCTGTCTTGACAGCACAGTTGTGGCGTCCAAGTGAGCAAAAGTTGTGGCAGGAGCAGGATCGGTCAAATCATCAGCAGGGACATAGATAGCTTGGACTGAGGTGATAGACCCTTTCTTCGTGGTTGTGATTCGCTCTTGAAGAGCACCAAGATCAGAAGCCAAAGTTGGCTGGTATCCCACAGCAGATGGGATACGTCCGAGCAAAGCAGACACTTCAGAGTTGGCCTACACAAGAAAGTATACCGAGTTAAATATACATTCTTTCATGCATATATGGCACATAGGTGTCGAGTAATAGACACAGCAAATAACAAGGCTCACCTGAGTGAAACGGAAAATGTTGTCAATGAAAAGCAACACATCTTGGCCTTCGGCATCACGGAAATACTCAGCAACAGTCAAACCAGTCAGTCCAACACGGGCACGAGCACCCGGGGGCTCATTCATTTGTCCATACACAAGAGCACATTTGCTTTCAGACTGTTAAGACAGGAAAACAGAGAGAACTAAGCAACAAAATCAAAAGCCATTTGCACGAAAACTAAAGGTGAAGCTTAATCCAAATCAGATGAAAACCTGCTTCTCGCCTAGCTTGATGACACCACTCTCAATCATTTCTCTGTACAAGTCATTGCCCTCACGGGTTCGTTCTCCCACACCAGCAAACACAGAGAAACCACCTGTTCATAAGAAGACGCACCAATTAATAATTAGAAACAGAGACTAATTAAATGAGAACTACTTGTGCTAAACAGACCATGAGCTTTGGCAACATTGTTGATCAGCTCCATAATCAGCACAGTTTTTCCAACACCAGCACCGCCAAAAAGACCAATCTTTCCTCCTCTTTGGTAAGGAGCAAGAAGATCAACAACCTGGAATGAAAATGAACGGAGATCAACAACTCAAAAATTAAAAGACAACACATGTGACCTGTGGGAATAGCACGGAGCTAGGGTCCAGAATCTACCTTAATACCAGTGGCCAGAATCTCTTGCCCAGTGGCTAGATCAACCAAAGCTGGAGCATCTCTGTGAATAGGTAGGTAATGGTCGGTCTCTGAACAACAACAGTAAGAACATATTGTCACGACAGGTATGCAGAAAGTGAGACATTGATTAAGTGTGTGGCTAAAACTTCTTACTAATTTCGCCTCTCTCGTCAATGGGTTCCCCAAGAACATTCATGATACGTCCAAGAGTAGCCCTTCCAACAGGAACCTTAAAAATGACAGCAAGCCAAAAGTCATATTTTCGTTATTGCAACTTAGTCAGATAACCAAGAACAATATTAAAGGCAGCATCAACGAATAGATAAGTCATCCAAATTCACGAAACCATCTGGACATAGAGTTCATTGGAAATGAATAGACTTTGAAGAAAAGAATAATGCAATTTTGGAAAAGTCAATGTTGAGGACAAGAAGAACACGAACAGAGACCGGCGGGACTAGGCAAAATCCAATCAACGAATTCACAGATCTACACCTAACAATGGCTGATATAACGGATCAGTGACCCAAATAGAAGGATATATGCAGAGACACCACTTACAGTGATTGGAGCGCCAGTGTTGAGAACCTTCCTTCCACGGACGAGACCCTCAGTACCATCCATAGCAATGGTCCTGACGACATTTTGACCCAAATGATGAGACACCTCAAGGACCAACCTTGTGGGATGATCCTGAACCTCGAGAGAAGTCATGATCGGAGGCAACCCTTCCTGATCTTCGAATCTAACATCGACAATGGCACCAATGACCTGGCAAACACGCCCGATCGCACCTTTACCACCGTAATCATAGGTCTTCTTGCCCTCATCCTTAGCAGGAGCAGACGATGGCGCAGCTGAGCTTGCCGGTGAAGCAGTGGCGTACTCGGCGACGCGGCCGAGGAGGTAACTACATGGAGCGGCGTGACGAGCGGGTGAAGGAGACGGAAGTCTAGGGTTTCGATTGCCTAATTTGGCAGCAGATCTACCGGAAGATGAACGGAGGAGGGATGATAAAACTCTCCGAGACGCCATGAGTGGAGTTGTGTTGTGTGTGTGGAAGAGGAAATGGTAGCTAGGGTAAATACAGCACCTGATTCAACGTTTAGTGGGCTTTAAATAATGGGCTTATATATTTGGGTCTATACATATTTGCAAAGGAAAGAAAAAACGAAAGGTTAAAGAAGATGATTTGACCTTTGGGATCCATAGTGAGCTTTTTTTCCTTTTAGTATATTTTGGGAGGTCGGAGTTTGATTCTGTCAAACCTAAACCTATTTCTTTTTCTTTTGGTGAAACGATCGTTGCTAAATCTCAATTCTCTAAGTGGATTTAGTCATGAGGTATATGTTTTGCGGTTGTAGTAGATGCAAGATTTCAATGTCGTTATACTTTCTAAGAAACATGGGATGCTGTTATACTTTCTAAAAACATGGGATTGTTATATAGTGCTCGTAATTTTTTGGCATAGATTAATTATATCATGCTCGTCTTTTAAAGCATACTCTCTGAAAGGAAGCCGGAGATCAAGAAATCATAATCTGCAAGACTTGCTTAACCTTTATTTCAACACCGCAAGGATGCAATCAAAAATATGAGTATAAGCGAGTTGAGGAGGATATGTTCAGTACATCTCGTAGCTCTCAAGGAATTCGAACCAAAAGAAACTATAACTACGGCACTCAATCTCCGTTTGGTGGGGGGACTCACAGGCATTTGTTTTTTTTTTCTTTTTCGTTATTGTCAAAAGAAATAGAGAAGTATTAGGCGTATGAAAGAGATGAATCCAGCTTCTATGCTGCTGACTCTTTCGAGATCTTCTCTGCCTTTGCAACCACCTCATCGATACCTCCAACCATGTAAAAGGATTGTTCGGGAAGATCATCGTACTTACCATCCAGTAAACCCTGAAACAAATTATCCCCAATAGATGTTTTGGGTCAGTCACTGGACATATTCCATTTGGTAAGAGCAAACCTATCTATGGTAGAGTAAATCTCGTCCATCTAGACATAAGACAACGCAATTCTTCTACACTAAAAACCAGCTGTGTAACTCAACTTCAAATCCACACACATTGAGAGCTTTTAGGAACTCAGAACAAAATGTGATAGTGTGTATCATACCTGGAAACTGTTGATGTTTTCTNCGCACCTTTACCACCGTAATCATAGGTCTTCTTGCCCTCATCCTTAGCAGGAGCAGACGATGGCGCAGCTGAGCTTGCCGGTGAAGCAGTGGCGTACTCGGCGACGCGGCCGAGGAGGTAACTACATGGAGCGGCGTGACGAGCGGGTGAAGGAGACGGAAGTCTAGGGTTTCGATTGCCTAATTTGGCAGCAGATCTACCGGAAGATGAACGGAGGAGGGATGATAAAACTCTCCGAGACGCCATGAGTGGAGTTGTGTTGTGTGTGTGGAAGAGGAAANAGCTTTTAGGAACTCAGAACAAAATGTGATAGTGTGTATCATACCTGGAAACTGTTGATGTTTTCTTTAAGGTCCACGTATTTTCCAGGGGCACCAGTGAAAATCTCAGCAACATGGAAAGGCTGACTCAAGAATCTCTGGATCTTACGAGCACGGGCAACAGTCAGCTTGTCATCTTCACTTAGCTCATCCATTCCCAAAATGGCAATGATATCTTGTAAATTCTTGTAGTTCTGTAGCACTTTTTGCACACCACGAGCTGTGTTGTAGTGCTCCTCACCCAAAATGTGAGGCGAGAGCATACGAGACGTCGAATCCAAAGGATCCACAGCAGGGTAGATACCAAGCTCAGAAATCTTCACATGGGAGAGAAAAAGTATAAAGACGACAGCAGAACTATACTGAAAAGAAGCGTCAGAAGGAGAAAATTCACACCTGTCTTGACAGCACAGTCGTGGCGTCCAAGTGAGCAAAAGTTGTGGCAGGAGCAGGATCTGTCAAATCATCAGCAGGGACATAGATAGCTTGGACTGAGGTAATTGAACCTTTCTTGGTGGTTGTAATTCGCTCTTGAAGAGCACCAAGATCAGAAGCAAGAGTCGGCTGGTAACCCACAGCAGATGGGATACGACCGAGCAAAGCAGACACTTCAGAGTTGGCCTACACAAGAGAGTATACCAAGTTAAATATACATTCTTTCATTCATATATGGCACATAGTGGTTGCGTAATAGACACAGCAAAGAGCAAGACTCACCTGAGTGAAACGGAAAATGTTGTCAATGAAAAGCAACACATCTTGGCCTTCAGCATCACGGAAATACTCAGCAACAGTCAGACCAGTCAGTCCAACACGGGCACGGGCACCCGGGGGCTCATTCATTTGTCCATACACTAGGGCACATTTACTCTCAGACTGTTAAGAAAAGAAAACAGAAAGAATTGACAACAAAAACCAGTCAAACACCATTTGCAGGAAAAGGGAAGGTGAAGAGTAATCCAAAATTAGATGAAAACCTGCTTCTCGCCTAGCTTGATGACACCACTCTCAATCATTTCTCTGTACAAGTCATTTCCTTCACGGGTCCTTTCTCCCACGCCAGCAAACACGGAGAAACCACCTTATTCACCAGTAGTAGAACCAGTTAGGTAAGTAAACAACTGGAATACCACTGTGCACACTACTTAAATATACATTTAGAGTACATACCATGAGCTTTTGCGACATTGTTGATCAGTTCCATAATGAGCACCGTTTTCCCAACACCAGCACCGCCAAAAAGTCCAATCTTTCCTCCTCTTTGGTACGGAGCGAGGAGATCAACAACCTTACAAAAAAAAAGGTAAAGCAACAAACGTCAGCTCGGAACACAAAAGGCAACAAATGTGACCTGTAGAAACAGCGTGGAGGTAGTAACAGGATCTACCTTAATACCAGTAGCCAGAATCTCTTGACCAGTGGCCAAATCAACCAAAGCTGGAGCGTCTCTGTGAATGGGTAAGTAATGGTCGGTCTCTGTTAAATCATTCAAAAGCCACAAACAGTTAGAATCAACTGTCATGACAGGAGGTTCATAGAAGTAAGACAGTGTTTAAGTATGGCTTAGAGTTCTTACTAATTTCGCCTCTCTCGTCAATGGGTTCTCCAAGAACGTTCATGATACGTCCAAGGGTTGCTCTTCCAACAGGAACCTGAATAGACATGTAAATTCACCACATCATAAGACATGAATCCCTCGGAAAGACAGAGACTTTTGGACAAAAGTCAACGATTAAAGATAACAATCAGAAACTAGCGAAACTAAACGAAATGAGTTGCCATAAACTGATTCTCAGATCTAGACCAAGGAGGTATCAAATGGCGAAAATGTCCCAACTTGAGTCCTGATCCTAGATCTACGGGACTTGTAACAGAAAACTCATACGACATTGAAACAACTTACAGTGATTGGAGCGCCAGTATTGAGAACCTTCCTACCACGGACTAGACCCTCAGTACCATCCATAGCAATGGTTCTGACGACATTTTGACCCAAATGATGAGAAACCTCAAGGACCAGCCTCGTAGGGTGATCCTGAACCTCGAGAGAAGTCATGATCGGAGGCAACCCTTCCTGATCTTCGAATCTGACATCGACAATGGCACCAATAACCTGACAAACACGCCCGATCGCACCTTTGCCACCGTAATCATAAGTCTTCTTCGCCTCATCCTTAGCTGGAGCAGACGATGTCGCAGCCGAATTAGCCGGAGAAGAAGTAGAATACTCAGCGACTCGGCCAAGAAGTGTCCCACATGGAGCGGCTCGATGCGCGGGACCTGGTGATGATGAAAGCCTGGGGTTTCGGCTCCCGATTAAGGAGGATTTAGAAGTAGATCTGCCGGAAGATGAACGGAGAAGCGATGAAAGGATTCGCCGACTCGCCATGACTGTTAGCGAGAGATTAAAGAGAGAAAGGGGCTCTCGCTAGGGTTAACAAAATGAATATGTTCTCTTCTCCTTCTCTCTTCTCCTTCTCTTTAAAACTAGCTCTCCTGATTTCACTAACGCAAGACCACTTCTTCTGTAGAACGTGTTTTGTTCTGAATCCGACACGTGTAAACTGTCTGATTCTTTTCCATATCGGGGCCGTTGATTGGTAGGAATAATCAATTCGTTGATCTTCTTTCTGAAAATTAAAAAACCCCAACCAAGGTAATAATTTTTGAAATACAATAATACACTGGACTTGAGCAACCAAGTTGTATACAAACATCAAAAACTCCATATGCATACGTAAACTCTATGAGGTGGATGAAATTATTATGTTAATCCCAACATTTTAATCACCAAATATGCTTAGCATGATCTCGAATCAAGCTTTGACCACCCAACTCGATTAAACATATGGATCCCCAACCCCAAGGGCCAAGAGTCATATTTTTGGTTAGATAAGGAGGCCCAAATAAGCCCATTATTAATAAGCCCACCAAACAGAGTGAGTGGAGCTCAGATTCGGCAATCAGCATATGTTGTTGTTACCCTAGCATTTCTTCTCTCTGTCTCTCTCTTTCCTCTCACACAACTCCACACATGGCGTCTCGGAGAGTCTTATCATCGCTTCTCCGTTCATCTTCCGGTAGATCTGCTGCCAAATTAGGCAACCGTAACCCCAGGCTTCCGTCTCCTTCACCCGCTCGTCACGCCGCTCCATGTAGTTACCTTCTCGGCCGCGTCGCCGAGTACGCGACCGCTTCACCGGCAAGCTCAGCTGCGCCATCGTCTGCTCCTGCTAAGGATGAGGGCAAGAAGACCTATGATTACGGTGGTAAAGGTGCGATCGGGCGTGTTTGCCAGGTCATTGGTGCCATTGTCGATGTTAGATTCGAAGATCAGGAAGGGTTGCCTCCGATCATGACTTCTCTCGAGGTTCAGGATCATCCCACAAGGTTGGTCCTTGAGGTGTCTCATCATTTGGGTCAAAATGTCGTCAGGACCATTGCTATGGATGGTACTGAGGGTCTCGTCCGTGGAAGGAAGGTTCTCAACACTGGCGCTCCAATCACTGTAAGTGGTGTCTCTGCATATATCCTTCTATTTGGGTCACTGATCCGTTATATCAGCCATTGTTAGGTGTAGATCTGTGAATTCGTTGATTGGATTTTGCCTAGTCCCGCCGGTCTCTGTTCGTGTTCTTCTTGTCCTCAACATTGACTTTTCCAAAATTGCATTATTCTTTTCTTCAAAGTCTATTCATTTCCAATGAACTCTATGTCCAGATGGTTTCGTGAATTTGGATGACTTATCTATTCGTTGATGCTGCCTTTAATATTGTTCTTGGTTATCTGACTAAGTTGCAATAACGAAAATATGACTTTTGGCTTGCTGTCATTTTTAAGGTTCCTGTTGGAAGGGCTACTCTTGGACGTATCATGAATGTTCTTGGGGAACCCATTGACGAGAGAGGCGAAATTAGTAAGAAGTTTTAGCCACACACTTAATCAATGTCTCACTTTCTGCATACCTGTCGTGACAATATGTTCTTACTGTTGTTGTTCAGAGACCGACCATTACCTACCTATTCACAGAGATGCTCCAGCTTTGGTTGATCTAGCCACTGGGCAAGAGATTCTGGCCACTGGTATTAAGGTAGATTCTGGACCCTAGCTCCGTGCTATTCCCACAGGTCACATGTGTTGTCTTTTAATTTTTGAGTTGTTGATCTCCGTTCATTTTCATTCCAGGTTGTTGATCTTCTTGCTCCTTACCAAAGAGGAGGAAAGATTGGTCTTTTTGGCGGTGCTGGTGTTGGAAAAACTGTGCTGATTATGGAGCTGATCAACAATGTTGCCAAAGCTCATGGTCTGTTTAGCACAAGTAGTTCTCATTTAATTAGTCTCTGTTTCTAATTATTAATTGGTGCGTCTTCTTATGAACAGGTGGTTTCTCTGTGTTTGCTGGTGTGGGAGAACGAACCCGTGAGGGCAATGACTTGTACAGAGAAATGATTGAGAGTGGTGTCATCAAGCTAGGCGAGAAGCAGGTTTTCATCTGATTTGGATTAAGCTTCACCTTTAGTTTTCGTGCAAATGGCTTTTGATTTTGTTGCTTAGTTCTCTCTGTTTTCCTGTCTTAACAGTCTGAAAGCAAATGTGCTCTTGTGTATGGACAAATGAATGAGCCCCCGGGTGCTCGTGCCCGTGTTGGACTGACTGGTTTGACTGTTGCTGAGTATTTCCGTGATGCCGAAGGCCAAGATGTGTTGCTTTTCATTGACAACATTTTCCGTTTCACTCAGGTGAGCCTTGTTATTTGCTGTGTCTATTACTCGACACCTATGTGCCATATATGCATGAAAGAATGTATATTTAACTCGGTATACTTTCTTGTGTAGGCCAACTCTGAAGTGTCTGCTTTGCTCGGACGTATCCCGTCTGCTGTGGGTTACCAGCCAACTCTGGCTTCTGATCTTGGTGCTCTTCAAGAGCGAATCACAACCACCAAGAAAGGGTCTATCACCTCAGTCCAAGCTATCTATGTCCCTGCTGATGATTTGACAGATCCTGCTCCTGCCACAACTTTTGCTCACTTGGACGCCACAACTGTGCTGTCAAGACAGGTGTGAAGTTGTCTCTTTTTGATGTTTCTTTACAGTATATTTCAGTGATGTGCTCATAAAGCTGTTATACTTATACTATTACTTCTCTTATGTGAAGATTTCTGAGCTTGGTATCTACCCTGCTGTGGATCCTTTGGATTCAACATCCCGTATGCTCTCGCCTCACATTTTGGGTGAGGAACACTACAACACAGCTCGTGGTGTGCAGAAGGTGCTACAGAACTACAAGAATTTACAAGATATTATTGCAATANGAGAAACCTCAAGGACCAGCCTCGTAGGGTGATCCTGAACCTCGAGAGAAGTCATGATCGGAGGCAACCCTTCCTGATCTTCGAATCTGACATCGACAATGGCACCAATAACCTGACAAACACGCCCGATCGCACCTTTGCCACCGTAATCATAAGTCTTCTTCGCCTCATCCTTAGCTGGAGCAGACGATGTCGCAGCCGAATTAGCCGGAGAAGAAGTAGAATACTCAGCGACTCGGCCAAGAAGTGTCCCACATGGAGCGGCTCGATGCGCGGGACCTGGTGATGATGAAAGCCTGGGGTTTCGGCTCCCGATTAAGGAGGATTTAGAAGTAGATCTGCCGGAAGATGAACGGAGAAGCGATGAAAGGATTCGCCGACTCGCCATGACTGTTAGCGAGAGATTAAAGAGAGAAAGGGGCTCTCGCTAGGGTTAACAAAATGAATATGTTCTCTTCTCCTTCTCTCTTCTCCTTCTCTTTAAAACTAGCTCTCCTGATTTCACTAACGCAAGACCACTTCTTCTGTAGAACGTGTTTTGTTCTGAATCCGACACGTGTAAACTGTCTGATTCTTTTCCATATCGGGGCCGTTGATTGGTAGGAATAATCAATTCGTTGATCTTCTTTCTGAAAATTAAAAAACCCCAACCAAGGTAATAATTTTTGAAATACAATAATACACTGGACTTGAGCAACCAAGTTGTATACAAACATCAAAAACTCCATATGCATACGTAAACTCTATGAGGTGGATGAAATTATTATGTTAATCCCAACATTTTAATCACCAAATATGCTTAGCATGATCTCGAATCAAGCTTTGACCACCCAACTCGATTAAACATATGGATCCCCAACCCCAAGGGCCAAGAGTCATATTTTTGGTTAGATAAGGAGGCCCAAATAAGCCCATTATTAATAAGCCCACCAAACAGAGTGAGTGGAGCTCAGATTCGGCAATCAGCATATGTTGTTGTTACCCTAGCATTTCTTCTCTCTGTCTCTCTCTTTCCTCTCACACAACTCCACACATGGCGTCTCGGAGAGTCTTATCATCGCTTCTCCGTTCATCTTCCGGTAGATCTGCTGCCAAATTAGGCAACCGTAACCCCAGGCTTCCGTCTCCTTCACCCGCTCGTCACGCCGCTCCATGTAGTTACCTTCTCGGCCGCGTCGCCGAGTACGCGACCGCTTCACCGGCAAGCACAGCTGCGCCATCGTCTGCTCCTGCTAAGGATGAGGGCAAGAAGACCTATGATTACGGTGGTAAAGGTGCGATCGGGCGTGTTTGCCAGGTCATTGGTGCCATTGTCGATGTTAGATTCGAAGATCAGGAAGGGTTGCCTCCGATCATGACTTCTCTCGAGGTTCAGGATCATCCCACAAGGTTGGTCCTTGAGGTGTCTCATCATTTGGGTCAAAATGTCGTCAGGACCATTGCTATGGATGGTACTGAGGGTCTCGTCCGTGGAAGGAAGGTTCTCAACACTGGCGCTCCAATCACTGTAAGTGGTGTCTCTGCATATATCCTTCTATTTGGGTCACTGATCCGTTATATCAGCCATTGTTAGGTGTAGATCTGTGAATTCGTTGATTGGATTTTGCCTAGTCCCGCCGGTCTCTGTTCGTGTTCTTCTTGTCCTCAACATTGACTTTTCCAAAATTGCATTATTCTTTTCTTCAAAGTCTATTCATTTCCAATGAACTCTATGTCCAGATGGTTTCGTGAATTTGGATGACTTATCTATTCGTTGATGCTGCCTTTAATATTGTTCTTGGTTATCTGACTAAGTTGCAATAACGAAAATATGACTTTTGGCTTGCTGTCATTTTTAAGGTTCCTGTTGGAAGGGCTACTCTTGGACGTATCATGAATGTTCTTGGGGAACCCATTGACGAGAGAGGCGAAATTAGTAAGAAGTTTTAGCCACACACTTAATCAATGTCTCACTTTCTGCATACCTGTCGTGACAATATGTTCTTACTGTTGTTGTTCAGAGACCGACCATTACCTACCTATTCACAGAGATGCTCCAGCTTTGGTTGATCTAGCCACTGGGCAAGAGATTCTGGCCACTGGTATTAAGGTAGATTCTGGACCCTAGCTCCGTGCTATTCCCACAGGTCACATGTGTTGTCTTTTAATTTTTGAGTTGTTGATCTCCGTTCATTTTCATTCCAGGTTGTTGATCTTCTTGCTCCTTACCAAAGAGGAGGAAAGATTGGTCTTTTTGGCGGTGCTGGTGTTGGAAAAACTGTGCTGATTATGGAGCTGATCAACAATGTTGCCAAAGCTCATGGTCTGTTTAGCACAAGTAGTTCTCATTTAATTAGTCTCTGTTTCTATTTATTAATTGGTGCGTCTTCTTATGAACAGGTGGTTTCTCTGTGTTTGCTGGTGTGGGAGAACGAACCCGTGAGGGCAATGACTTGTACAGAGAAATGATTGAGAGTGGTGTCATCAAGCTAGGCGAGAAGCAGGTTTTCATCTGATTTGGATTAAGCTTCACCTTTAGTTTTCGTGCAAATGGCTTTTGATTTTGTTGCTTAGTTCTCTCTGTTTTCCTGTCTTAACAGTCTGAAAGCAAATGTGCTCTTGTGTATGGACAAATGAATGAGCCCCCGGGTGCTCGTGCCCGTGTTGGACTTACTGGTTTGACTGTTGCTGAGTATTTCCGTGATGCCGAAGGCCAAGATGTGTTGCTTTTCATCGACAACATTTTCCGTTTCACTCAGGTAAGCCTTGTTATTTGCTGTGTCTATTCTCAACACCTACGTGCCAGATATGCATGAAAGAATGTATATTTAACTCGGTATACTCTCTTGTATAGGCCAACTCTGAAGTGTCTGCTTTGCTCGGACGTATCCCGTCTGCTGTGGGTTACCAGCCAACTCTGGCTTCTGATCTTGGAGCTCTTCAAGAGCGAATCACAACCACCAAGAAAGGGTCTATCACCTCAGTCCAAGCTATCTATGTCCCTGCTGATGATTTGACCGATCCTGCTCCTGCCACAACTTTTGCTCACTTGGACGCCACAACTGTGCTTTCAAGACAGGTGTGAAGTTGTCTCTTTTTGATGTTTCTTTTCAGTATATTTCTGTGATGTGCTCGTAAAGCTGATATACTTGTACTATTATTTTTCTCATGTGAAGATTTCTGAGCTTGGTATCTATCCTGCTGTGGATCCTTTGGATTCAACATCCCGTATGCTCTCACCTCACATTTTGGGTGAGGAGCACTACAACACAGCTCGTGGTGTGCAGAAGGTGCTACAGAACTACAAGAATTTACAAGATATTATTGCCATTTTGGGAATGGATGAGCTAAGTGAAGATGACAAGCTGACTGTTGCCCGTGCCCGTAAGATCCAGAGATTCTTGAGTCAGCCTTTCCACGTTGCTGAGATCTTCACTGGTGCCCCTGGAAAATACGTCGATCTTAAGGAAAACATCAACAGTTTCCAGGTATATATATACATTGATTCTCTAGTTCAGATGGCGATTTCCTTCCTTGCTCCATGATTGTTCATTACATGTAAGCTTATATAAACTTCAAATCGTTGCAGGGTCTGCTCGACGGTAAGTACGATGATCTTCCTGAACAATCATTTTACATGGTTGGTGGCATCGACGAGGTGGTTGCAAAGGCAGAGAAGATCTCCAAGGAATCAGCAGCTTAAGGGATTAATTCATCTCCTTCATGTGCTTAATACTTCTCTTCTTCTTTTGTTGACAATAACGAAAAAAAAACAAGGGCAATGCTTCAGGCTGTTCTACTGATGCATTGTGATCATTGTGAGTGTGAGAGATAGTACGGAGAAAACAAATTCATTCGTTCGAGTTTTTTGACTTGGAATAAAGGAGACAAAGTGTTGATGTTTTCATTCTCTCCACATTTGTATTCAAGTTTTCGTATTAAGGAAAATGTTTTTACAGAATTCAATGTTTTGCTGTTCAAAGTAAGACTCGTTTGACAAGAAATGATAGAAAACCAGTGTCGCACTTTATTTTTTATCCGTCTCTTCTTCTTCTTTATATATTATATACTGTCTTTTATGCTTACAAGGTCAGAACCACAAGGTTCTCTCTATAGAGTTGATTCAGATGTACAATCTCCTCACCCAAAGTATATAAGAGTTTAAGAAAGAATAAATAAACAAAACATATGTATATGAATTGACATCGAGCCCAAGGAGTCCTCAAAAATGTTCGAGAACTGCTGCAGTATGATTGAAGCCACAAGATATATGCACTGCTCTTACCTTCTTTCCCAAGTCCACCATTGCTGGTCTAGCATAGTCTACATCACTACCATGGCCCTACATAACATACAACATACCATATTTATTTATTCTCTCTGATGCCAAATTTCTTGGGAAAGTAAAATGAAATGATATTACATTCACATAAGAAATTAATCTGTCAGGAACTGATCAATAAGAACGATNGTCACGCCGCTCCATGTAGTTACCTTCTCGGCCGCGTCGCCGAGTACGCGACCGCTTCACCGGCAAGCACAGCTGCGCCATCGTCTGCTCCTGCTAAGGATGAGGGCAAGAAGACCTATGATTACGGTGGTAAAGGTGCGATCGGGCGTGTTTGCCAGGTCATTGGTGCCATTGTCGATGTTAGATTCGAAGATCAGGAAGGGTTGCCTCCGATCATGACTTCTCTCGAGGTTCAGGATCATCCCACAAGGTTGGTCCTTGAGGTGTCTCATCATTTGGGTCAAAATGTCGTCAGGACCATTGCTATGGATGGTACTGAGGGTCTCGTCCGTGGAAGGAAGGTTCTCAACACTGGCGCTCCAATCACTGTAAGTGGTGTCTCTGCATATATCCTTCTATTTGGGTCACTGATCCGTTATATCAGCCATTGTTAGGTGTAGATCTGTGAATTCGTTGATTGGATTTTGCCTAGTCCCGCCGGTCTCTGTTCGTGTTCTTCTTGTCCTCAACATTGACTTTTCCAAAATTGCATTATTCTTTTCTTCAAAGTCTATTCATTTCCAATGAACTCTATGTCCAGATGGTTTCGTGAATTTGGATGACTTATCTATTCGTTGATGCTGCCTTTAATATTGTTCTTGGTTATCTGACTAAGTTGCAATAACGAAAATATGACTTTTGGCTTGCTGTCATTTTTAAGGTTCCTGTTGGAAGGGCTACTCTTGGACGTATCATGAATGTTCTTGGGGAACCCATTGACGAGAGAGGCGAAATTAGTAAGAAGTTTTAGCCACACACTTAATCAATGTCTCACTTTCTGCATACCTGTCGTGACAATATGTTCTTACTGTTGTTGTTCAGAGACCGACCATTACCTACCTATTCACAGAGATGCTCCAGCTTTGGTTGATCTAGCCACTGGGCAAGAGATTCTGGCCACTGGTATTAAGGTAGATTCTGGACCCTAGCTCCGTGCTATTCCCACAGGTCACATGTGTTGTCTTTTAATTTTTGAGTTGTTGATCTCCGTTCATTTTCATTCCAGGTTGTTGATCTTCTTGCTCCTTACCAAAGAGGAGGAAAGATTGGTCTTTTTGGCGGTGCTGGTGTTGGAAAAACTGTGCTGATTATGGAGCTGATCAACAATGTTGCCAAAGCTCATGGTCTGTTTAGCACAAGTAGTTCTCATTTAATTAGTCTCTGTTTCTATTTATTAATTGGTGCGTCTTCTTATGAACAGGTGGTTTCTCTGTGTTTGCTGGTGTGGGAGAACGAACCCGTGAGGGCAATGACTTGTACAGAGAAATGATTGAGAGTGGTGTCATCAAGCTAGGCGAGAAGCAGGTTTTCATCTGATTTGGATTAAGCTTCACCTTTAGTTTTCGTGCAAATGGCTTTTGATTTTGTTGCTTAGTTCTCTCTGTTTTCCTGTCTTAACAGTCTGAAAGCAAATGTGCTCTTGTGTATGGACAAATGAATGAGCCCCCGGGTGCTCGTGCCCGTGTTGGACTTACTGGTTTGACTGTTGCTGAGTATTTCCGTGATGCCGAAGGCCAAGATGTGTTGCTTTTCATCGACAACATTTTCCGTTTCACTCAGGTAAGCCTTGTTATTTGCTGTGTCTATTCTCAACACCTACGTGCCAGATATGCATGAAAGAATGTATATTTAACTCGGTATACTCTCTTGTATAGGCCAACTCTGAAGTGTCTGCTTTGCTCGGACGTATCCCGTCTGCTGTGGGTTACCAGCCAACTCTGGCTTCTGATCTTGGAGCTCTTCAAGAGCGAATCACAACCACCAAGAAAGGGTCTATCACCTCAGTCCAAGCTATCTATGTCCCTGCTGATGATTTGACCGATCCTGCTCCTGCCACAACTTTTGCTCACTTGGACGCCACAACTGTGCTTTCAAGACAGGTGTGAAGTTGTCTCTTTTTGATGTTTCTTTTCAGTATATTTCTGTGATGTGCTCGTAAAGCTGATATACTTGTACTATTATTTTTCTCATGTGAAGATTTCTGAGCTTGGTATCTATCCTGCTGTGGATCCTTTGGATTCAACATCCCGTATGCTCTCACCTCACATTTTGGGTGAGGAGCACTACAACACAGCTCGTGGTGTGCAGAAGGTGCTACAGAACTACAAGAATTTACAAGATATTATTGCCATTTTGGGAATGGATGAGCTAAGTGAAGATGACAAGCTGACTGTTGCCCGTGCCCGTAAGATCCAGAGATTCTTGAGTCAGCCTTTCCACGTTGCTGAGATCTTCACTGGTGCCCCTGGAAAATACGTCGATCTTAAGGAAAACATCAACAGTTTCCAGGTATATATATACATTGATTCTCTAGTTCAGATGGCGATTTCCTTCCTTGCTCCATGATTGTTCATTACATGTAAGCTTATATAAACTTCAAATCGTTGCAGGGTCTACTCGACGGTAAGTACGATGATCTTCCTGAACAATCATTTTACATGGTTGGTGGCATCGACGAGGTGGTTGCAAAGGCAGAGAAGATCTCCAAGGAATCAGCAGCTTAAGGGATTAATTCATCTCCTTCATGTGCTTAATACTTCTCTTCTTCTTTTGTTGACAATAACGAAAAAAAAACAAGGGCAATGCTTCAGGCTGTTCTACTGATGCATTGTGATCATTGTGAGTGTGAGAGATAGTACGGAGAAAACAAATTCATTCGTTCGAGTTTTTTGACTTGGAATAAAGGAGACAAAGTGTTGATGTTTTCATTCTCTCCACATTTGTATTCAAGTTTTCGTATTAAGGAAAATGTTTTTACAGAATTCAATGTTTTGCTGTTCAAAGTAAGACTCGTTTGACAAGAAATGATAGAAAACCAGTGTCGCACTTTATTTTTTATCCGTCTCTTCTTCTTCTTTATATATTATATACTGTCTTTTATGCTTACAAGGTCAGAACCACAAGGTTCTCTCTATAGAGTTGATTCAGATGTACAATCTCCTCACCCAAAGTATATAAGAGTTTAAGAAAGAATAAATAAACAAAACATATGTATATGAATTGACATCGAGCCCAAGGAGTCCTCAAAAATGTTCGAGAACTGCTGCAGTATGATTGAAGCCACAAGATATATGCACTGCTCTTACCTTCTTTCCCAAGTCCACCATTGCTGGTCTAGCATAGTCTACATCACTACCATGGCCCTACATAACATACAACATACCATATTTATTTATTCTCTCTGATGCCAAATTTCTTGGGAAAGTAAAATGAAATGATATTACATTCACATAAGAAATTAATCTGTCAGGAACTGATCAATAAGAACGATAATGAAACAAACCAGTTGTCCACCAGAGGAATGTCCGTCAACAGAGAATGTGCCGTGAGAACCTCCCCAGCCCCAGGTAAAGACATTGTTATCTGCAAACAAGTTTCAGAATTTGGGTTGAATAACTTGCACAGTGTTAAGAAAAAAAGGGATGTTTTATATAAAAATATGCTACCTGAAATAGCTGCAGTGTGCTTCCAGCCACAAGATACCTGAGATACGGTAGACTCCAAGAAAGGACCTTCAACTCTCACAGGGGAGTGTGAGACATATGTTGAACTGAAAATTCCGAAATAAAATGAGTATAGCCGTATAGGTACAAGTGCAAGAACCTTGATTTCAGACCTTATAGGGAAATATCCTAATCTTTCGGGTACTTACTCTGTGCCAAGGCACCCATTTTCGTTTGAGCCCCAGGTGTAAAGTTCCCCACCTCCTTACAAGAACGAAGAAAACAACAAAGGATGAGTTGCTATCGACCAACTTACAAAGACGATATGTTCATATATTTCGCAGAAACTAAAAACCAGTTTTGGGCCTCTACAAAGAACAGCGAAAAGAAATTTAAGCAGGACAGGCACGTGCAATATACACAAACGACTCAATAGCAACCTGTTCATCGAAAAAGCTATAAATAATAAGATAATATTACTTGTAACAACACATGTGTGGTAGCCACCACATGCAACTTCATCTGCATATGGCACTTCACTAATAATCGAAGGTATTGTGGCATTTCTTACTCCTCCAAAGCCCTGTAACTTCCCATCAGATAGCTTTACATAACTATATATGACCATAGGAATCGAGGAAAAATACATTTTCTTACCATCTTATTTATAGATCTCTCTCCGAACATGAAAGCAGAGCCATTATCTGCATTATGAGCAAATAAACCTCATAAAATCGGTAAATGGCACAACATGCATAATTTTAAGAATGTAAATCAATACCATCTGTGCATGCTGACTGCAGCAGACCAGCAGCAACATTCTTAACCTAGTGCACGAGGGAAAGAAAGAACAGAAAAACATAAGCATAAACGTCTAAAGAGTAAAACCACCACTAGGTAACTAGAAACTATTCACCGGTAAAGTACCTTGATCCCCTCAAGTTCCTTGATAAGCCTTGGAGTATATTCACTGCAATCAGGGGCATACTTTACAGCACAGAATGGGAAAATTTGCGAATAAAAATGCATGAGAAAGAGAAAAAGCTATATTGGAATTAAGTAAAACAGACCAACCTGTTACTTCTTAAGATGCCGAAAAGACTGGACTGGTGACCGTGGCCAAGTCTTCCAGAGCCCCCTCCACCCCAGCTCAGGACTTCACCTCCATCTGCTCAAGTAAAAGATACCTTTAACTCTCTCCGAGTACTGAAAGGAAAAAAGGTGTTACTTCCGTATCCAGATAAGAATCTAGGATCAAACCAGTAACAGCAACTGAATGCTCTGAACCCAAAGCCACAGTTTGTATGGTGATTCCATCCAGAGCTTGTACTTTAGTTGGTACGCGTACTACTCTTGCAGCCTCTTCATAAGAAAAAAGTAGAACGGAAACGAACATGTAAATAGCGCAAGTAACTTATGAATTAGGACATATAAAACATTGCATAAATCATTGAATTGGAATAGATGTTTACTTTTTCCCAGTCCAAGCTGTCCACTTGAATTCTTTCCCCACATGTAGAGTTCACCATCAACTAATGGAAATAAAAAAAGAGAGTAAATACGAATGACAAGAAAGAACAGAAAAACAACGGAGATAATAGCCAGGTTCAGATCATGACAATGTAGTGAGCAATATTGTGCTTGTTTACCTGTAATAGCAGCGGAGTGATAATAGCCAGCCGAGATGTGTAGAATATCTTTTTCTAGTCCAGAAACTTCAAGCGGCTCCTACAGCAACAATAATCGAATTATTTGAGGTACAACTGAAGATAAACAGAGTCAGAGAGGCACAGAAAGTAAAAAGAAAAAGCTTGCACCTCTATAATCTTTTGACCAACCTACCAATTAATAACATACCATAGCATGGCTTTGAACATCTGATACGCCAAGTTGACCACAGTCATTAAGACCCGTTGCAAAGACTCTCCTCGTTTCTGTCACATGTGTAGGAGTGTGTATGTAAGCTAACAATCAGAAAATGCTAAAATTTCTCAAAACCGATCATTGATGGAAAGATGATAACTTTATAACCCAATCAAACAATAAGTCAACATTAACATGCCCAATCAAACAAAGCCAAGAAATGCTATCCAAAAAGGTCACTCTAATACTGGGTTACCTACAGCTACACCCAACAAAACCATAGCTCCGAATGGTGCTATACCAAAAACGACTCAATCACAGCAAGTCAGTGTTCTCAGCTCAATTAGTCAAACACAATTCTTCTCCCTCTTAAGATTACACTCACATACCAAATCGCATAGCAACCTTCTTACGATTTCAAAGTTCCGGATAATCACCAAATAGATAAAAAAAATAAAAAATAAATAAATCATAGAAAGCAAGTCGGGTTGATGAAGGAATCACCGGTGAGAAACAGAGTGTGAGCTCCACCGCAAGCAACAGCTCTGATGCTGTGATCACTCAAAGCAGAGCAAACGGCAGGTGTCCACTGAGAATCCAAGTTTCTGAGTCCTAATCTGCCGTAATCCCCGCTTCCCCACATCGCCGCAAATCGTTTCCCGCTCTCGTTCGATAGCCATCTTCTACAGGTAACACCAATCGAACCCACCAATTTCGAATCTTTCAAAAACCCACTCGGAGTATTCGATCCATGGATCATCGACCCGGGAATTCGAACTCGCCCGAGGGCTCTAGTCAACATTTTTCACTTGTTGAAATTGAAATCAAAAGGAAATGTATGAATTTAGAATGGTTTAAATGGATCCTTCTTCTTCTCCGTTTAAAAAAAAAAAAAATCGGAACTTTTTCATGAAAGGATTGAACTGTGAATGGAATCACATGATGATGATCAAGAAGAAGAAGGAAGGAAGAAGAAACTGATGGATAGAAAGAATGCTACGTCTTCCTCGTTTTCGAAGTCTGTAGACTATGAAAAATGTTTTTTTTTTTTTTTAGAAATCGATCCTTGCAGTCTTTTTTCTTCTGCTTTAAAATTTCTCCTTCAAGTTTGTTTTGTGCAATTTAACACCCAAATCTAAAAGAGGGGGCAAATTGTAAGAAAAAAAACTTTGAGAGAAAAACAACTTTTACATATGTATATATTGTCTACGGATCCAAATCCCATATATGAAGAGTTCTTTTTACCACTTGATATAAATTTACTGGAGCAAATTAAAAATGAGAAACAAGTTAATAGATATTGCAAAGTAAATTAAAATCTGGATGATGAGGATTGAGGAAAAGTTTGAATGTACGAACTTGAAACATGTTGAACTTTTACAGCTCTTGTTTCCTCTATAAATTTCTATTTGAGGTAACCCTATATATACACGGCACACGCTATATTAACACAGTAACCAACAAATTTAACCAAAGACTTTTCAAACTCAAATAATTTAATACTAAACTAATGTAAGTGAAGAGATATAAAAAAATCTTGGCGTTGTGGTCTTTGTTTGTTCCTCTCTCTCTATATATATTGACAAAACCTCGGTTTCACTTTTGTCTCACGTACCATTCTTTCTCTTCTTCTTACATAAATTGTTTCATCACATTAACTTTGGTCTCTTTTCTTTTCGTCTTTCTTCTTAGTATCACACCGTCATATTCACAGTTTCTCTGACAGAGGTCTCTTTTCCCTTCTTTGAATTAACGTGAGTTCTAGTGTTGTGGTGCGATGTAGGGTTGAGAGGTATGTTGTCTGGCTCGAGGTCATGAAGGAAAGGATCATTCGATAGAAATTTGAAAGAACGAACAAAGAACACCCTACATGATTCTCGGACCAGGCTTCATTCCCCCTAACCTACTTATCGCTGTTTGTTTTGGCCACTTAATTTCTTCTTTCAGTTTCATGTCTTAATTAGTTTCTTATTTGATCTTATCTCGCAAGAGTTTAGTTTTGATCTTGTTATTAAATTTCATTACTTTACAAGACAAAGAAAAAGTATTTATCTATCACATTATAAATTAAAAAAAAATGAGAAACTGAAAAAAAAAAATATAGAGATTTTAAGACTGAATGATATAACTTTTCTTCATGTATGATGTTCATACCGCCTTTTCTTTTTTGGGTTTATGCATGCTTTAAGAAAAACAATCTATAATTTTTTTTCTCCTTCGCTTTTCACGTCACAAGTACACATCCAAAAGCTCTCTTTCTCTCTCTCTCTCTCTCTCTCTCTCTCTCTCTCTCTCTCTCTCTCTCTCTCT